>NW_020678827.1:0-3859 GCF_002925995.2 Terrapene triunguis | reverse complement strand
TGAGGGACCTTGTCAAAGGCTTTCTGGAAATCTAAGTACACTATGTCCACTGGATCCCCCTTGTCCACATGTTTGTTGACCCCTTCAAAGAACTCTAATAGATTAGTAAAACACGATTTACCTTTACAGAACCATGTTGACTTTTGCCCAACAATTTATGTTCTTCTATGTGTCTGACAATTTTATTCTTTACTATTGTTTCGACTAATTTGCCTGGTACGGACGTTAGACTTACCGGTCTGTAATTGCCAGGATCACCTCTAGAGCCCTTTTTAAATATTGGCGTTACATTAGCTGTCTTCCAGTCGTTGGATACAGAAGGCAATTTAAAGGACAGGTTACAAACCATAGTTAATAGTTCCGCAACTTCACATTTGAGTTCTTTTAGAACTCTTGGGTGAATGCCATCTGGTCCCGGTGACTTGTTAATGTTAAGTTTATCAATTAATTCCAAAACCTCCTCTAGTGACACTTCAATCTGTGACAGTTCCTCAGATTTGTCCCCTACAAAAGCCGGCTCAGGTTTGGGAATCTCCCTAACATCCTCAGCTGTGAAGACTGAAGCAAAGAATCCATTTAGTTTCTCCGCAATGACTTTATCGTCTTTAAGCGCTCCTTTTGTATCTCGATCATCGAGGGGCCCCACTGGTTGGTTAGCAGGCTTCCTGCTTCTGATGTACTTAAAAAACATTTTGTTATTACCTTTTGAGTTTTTGGCTAGCCCTTCTTCAAACTCCTCTTTGGCTTTTCTTATTACATTTTTACACTTAATTTGGCAGTGTTTATGCTCCTTTCTATTTACCTCACTAGGATTTGACTTCCACTTTTAAAAGGAAGTCTTTTTATCTCTCACTGCTTCTTTTACATGGTTGTTAAGCCACGATGGCTCTTTTTTAGTTCTTTTACTGTGTTTCTTAATTTGGGGTGTACATTTAAGTTGGGCCTCTATTATGGTGTCTTTAAAAAGCGCCCATGCAGCTTGCAGGGATTTCACTTTAGTCACTGTACCTTTTAATTTCTGTTTAACTAACCCCCTCATTTTTGCATAGTTCCCCTTTTTGAAATTAAATGCTACAGTGTTCGGCTGTTGAGATGTTCTTCCCACCACAGGGATGCTAAATGTTATTATATTATGGTCACTATTTCCAAGCGGTCCTGTTATAGTTACCTCTTGGACCAGCTCCTGCGCTCCACTCAGGACTAAATTGAGCGTTGCCTCTCCCCTTGTGGGTTCCCGTACCAGCTGCTCCAAGAAGCAGTCATTTAAAGTATTGAGAAATGTTGTCTCTGCCTTTCGTCGTGAGGTGACATGCTCCCAGTCAATATGGGGATAATTGAAATCCCCCACTATTATTGAGTTCTTAATTTTGATAGCTTCTCTAATCTCCCTTAGCATTTCATCATCACTATCACTGTCCTGGTCAGGTGGTCGATAATAGATCCCTAATGTTATATTCTTATTAGAGCATGAAATTATATCCATAGAGATTCTATGGAACATGTGGATTCACTTAAGATTTTTACTGCATTTGTTTCTACATTTTCTTTCACATATAGTGCCACCACCCTTCTCCCCCCGCATGACCTGTTCTGTCCTTCCGATATATTTTGTACCCCGGAATGATTGTGTCCCATTGATTATTCTCAGTCCACCAGGTTTCTGTGATGCTTATAATATCAATATCCTCCTTTATCACGAGACACTCTAGTTCACCTATCTTATTATTTAGACTTCTAGCATTTGTGTACAAGCACTTTAAAAACTTGTCACTGTTTATTTGTCTGCCCTTTTCTGATGTGTCCAATTCTTTATGTGAATGTTTCTCGTCTGATCTGGCCCTTACATTATCCTCTTCCATCCTCTGCTCCTGACTATAATCTAGAGAATCTCTATCAATAGACTCTCCTCTAAGAGAAGTCTCTGTCCGATCCACATGCTCCTCTGCAGCAGTCGGCTTTCCCCCATCTCCTAGTTTAAAAACTGCTCTACAACCTTTTTAATGTTAAGTGCCAGCAGTCTGTTTCCACTTTGGTTTAGGTGGAGCCCATCCTGTATGGGCTCCCCCATCCCAAAAGTTTCTCCAATTCCTAATGAATCTAAACCCCTCCTCTCTACACCATCGTCTCATCCACGCATTGAGACTCTGAAGCTCTGCTTGCCTACCTGACCCTGCACGTGGAATTGGGAGCATTTCTGAGAATGCCACCATAGAGGTCCTGGATTTCAGTCTCTTCCCTAGCAGCCTAAATTTGGCCTCCAGGACGTCTCTCCTACCCTTCCCTATGTCACTGGTACCTACATGTACCACGACCACCGGCTCCTCCCCAGCACTACACATAAGTCTATCCAGATGCCTCGAGAGATCCGCAACCTTCGCACCAGGCAGGCAAGTCACCATATGATTCTCCCGGTCATCACAAACCCAGCTATTTATGTTTCTAATGATCGAATCTCCCATTACTAACACCTGCCTTTTCCTAGTAACTGGAGTTCCCTCCCCCAGAGAGGTAACCTCAGTGCAAGAGGATACGCTAACTCCATCTGGAAGGAGGGTCCCAACTATGGAAAGGTTTCCCTCTGCTCCTGTTGACTGCTCTGCTTCCCTGGGCCTTTCATCCTCCTCAACAGTGCAGGGGCTGTCTGACCGGAGGTGGGACAATTCTACAGTGTCCCGGAAAGCCTCATCAACATACCTCTCTGCCTCCCTTAGCTCCTCCAGTTCCGCCACCCTGGCCTCCAAAGCCCATACGCGGTCTCTGAGGGCCAGAAGCTCCTTGCACCGAATGCACACATACGCCACCCGCGCACAGGGCAGGTAATCATACATGCTGCACTCAGCGCAATAAACTGGATAGCCCCCACTCTGCTGCTGGGCTTCTGCCTGCATGGTCTCCTAGTTAATGAAAGGGTTTTGTTTAAATCAAGAGGTTTTGAATGTAGCTTAGTTTATAGTTTTACAAAACAGCAAGGGGCCCTTACCCCCTTCTAAACTCCCTGTTAGCAGCTCCTGGTCGCTTGCGCACTGCTTTATAAAGCCCTGGCCTGCTTGATAGCCCTGCCCACTGACTAAGGCTCAGCCAATTAACAGAGGCTTCTAGCTTTCAAACCTTCCTTTGAAGCTCACAGCTTCCAACTGCCAGCCACAGCACACTGTCCTTCAAACAAACAAACAGACGGACAAACACAAGCTCAGCACACAGCGAGTAACCCCCAAACACAAACAAACACACACTACAGACAGTCACTTACCCCAAGGGTGTTGTATTTGCTCCTCCTTCACCTGGAGAACTCCCTTGCGAAACTCCCTGTTAGCAGCCCCTGTTCGCAAGCCCCTGTTGTTGTTTTATTTAACTAAAACAACAACGTTATGTATTCTGGATTTTTTTTCTTCAACAGCAAACATATAATATTTTAACAAAACAAGCATATGAATTTTTGAATTCAAAAATTCAAAGTTTTTTAAAATCAGGTATGTTTTTGTTAAAATTGTTTTTAACTAAAATAGTTAAATGAAATATTTAAAAAAAAAATGAAATCGACTATGTCAGCCAGGTCAACATGAGAAACTTCAAATATTGGCTTCTGCAGCTAACTCAGTCATCTTCACCTTCATTTTCCTGTTTGTTCATAATCTGGAAAAGAAAAACAAGCTTTCCTGCTTTTTCAGGTCCCAAACGGTTTCTCAATTTGGAATGAATTACTCCAAAGGAAGAAAATATTCTTTCTACACCAGCAGAAGAAGCTACTGCTGTTAAAAGTGAGATTATCACTTCAACAGTCTCTGAATCGAAGTGCTTAAGTGACTTCCACAAGTTCACTGGTGTGACTTTCTTTAAAACATCATCAGCAAACATATAT
>NW_020678826.1:0-11628 GCF_002925995.2 Terrapene triunguis | reverse complement strand
TGGAGCATTCCAAGATGCATTGTTCCCTGATCAGGTACTTAACCTGGCGAATTCCTTCCTAAAGAAGCTGACCAAATGCCTCCCAAAGCTTACTTAGAAACCAAGCAAGCATACAGCCCATATTCTTAACCTCAAGTAGAAAATGATATATATATGTACAAATAGGATGAACAGATATAGTAGACCATAACCTTTACGGAGATATGTTACCTGGCACAGGCAGCACAAAACATATTCCAGTTATGTCATACATACATTTATAAGCACCCCCTCCCCATAAAGCCTTATGGGGTACACTGTCACAGTCACCATCCCAGAGGTCATGCTTTCATGCTGATGATGCTTGTTAAAAAAATGTATTAATTACATTTGTGACTGAACTTCTTGGGGGAGAATTGTATGTCTCCTGTTCTGTTTTACCCCCATTCTGCCATATATTTCATGTTATAGCAATCTCAGATGATGACCCAGCACATGTTCATTTTAAGAACACTTTCACAGCAGATTTGACGAAACGCAAAGAAGGTACCAATGTGAGATTTCTAAAAATAGCTACAGCACTCGACCCAAGGTTTAAGAATCTGAAGTGCCATCCAAAATTTGAGAGGGACGAGGTGTGGAGCATGCTTTCAGAAGTCTTAAAAGAGCAATACTCAGATGTGGAAACTACAGAACCCGAAACACCAAAAAAAAAAAAAAACCTTCTGCTGGTGGCATCTGTCTCAGAGGATGAAAATGAACATGCGTTGGTCCACTCTGCTTTGGATCGTTATTGAGCAGAACCCATTATCAGCATGGACACGTGTCCTCTGGAAGCATGGTGTTGAAGCATGAAGGGACATATGAATCTTTAGAGCATCTGGCACGTAAATATCTTGCGACACCAGCTACAATAGTGCCATGCGAACGCCTGTTCTCACTTTCAGGTGATGTTGTAAACAAGAACCGGACAGCATTATCTCCTGCAAATTGTAACCTAACTTGTTTGTCTGAGTGATTGACTGAAGTAGGACTGAGTGGACTTGTAGGCTGTAAAGCTTTGTTTTTGAATGCAGTTATTTTTGTGTACATAATTCTACATTTGTAAGTTCAACTTTCATGATAAAGAGATTGCACTACAGTACTTGTAATGGGGGAATTGAAAAATACTATTTCTTTTGTTTTTTTACAGTGCAAATATTTGTAATAAAAATATAAAGTGAGCACTATATACTTTGTATTATGTGTTGTAATTGAAATCAATATATTTGAAAATATAGAAAACATCCAAAAATATTTAAATAAATGGTATTCTGTTATTGTTTATCAGCGTGATTAATCACGATTAATTTTTTTTAATTGCTTGACAGCCCTAGTGATCACCCAGTTTCCCCACACCATCAACATTATCTGCTTACCATGGTCATTCACTAGAGTAGGCTGAATAGTAAAAGAAAGGATTTGCCAACATTTCCTCTAACCCAAACGTTAAGCTGCGTTCACTGGCTGGTGAGGGCGCATTATCTGTGAGCATCTGAAAAATAGCTGGGTGTTTGACAGCCCTGAACTTCCACTCTAATGAATTGTTGTCTGAAAAACAGTGCTGGAAAGAGGGAAGTTCCTTACTTGTTATACTCAGTTATTCAATCAGGGAGTGAAAAGGGTTAGGTGAATAATCATACAGCAAGAATCATGAACAGTGACTAGTCAAAGTGAAACATTGGTGAACAATCTGTGATCTGAAATGTGTTTGTCCAGACTCTTCAGTGAGTACTGATGAATAGCAAAGATACTGCTGGTTCTGGAATGACTTCTTAAGCAAAAGTAAGGGCTAAGGCCAGAGTCTTCAGGCATGAGTGCTCTCCTTTGGTTGCACTGAATGTGATGCCAGTTTTCAAGATGTCAGTTTGGCTGTATAAGGGCTTCAGAAAATACACACTGAGCACTGCCCACTAGGGATGTGTCTTGGCCCCTCTCCAGGGGAGTGTGTTTAACCCACTGCTAGGTGGGTGTGACAAACCCTCTATCTATGCCCAGTGCACAGGAGATATGTCTGTTACAGCTCCAGTTAGTGAACTCATGCTTTTAGCTCTGGCGGTTCCTGGTTCAATCCCAATGTGTTGGTCAAGATAACAGCAGTCACAAGTGCTCAAAAAGGGGCAGTCTGGCCAGGAAGTAGTAGCCACCTGGTGTATGGGCAGCAGCAGGGATGCTACTGGACATAGCCACTTCACCATATGATGAGAGAAGAGTGTACTGGGGGGAGAGACCTACCCGCTTGGTTGGGCAGGAAGGGAGGCACATAGGGATGAGACATATGTAGGCAGGCAGCACAGTTGGGGACCCTGGTGCAAAGGAACAACTGGGCTTGATTACATGCACTGTTATGTCTCACACTCCGCATGGGAGCCACGCATTGCTGCCTCGACCTCCATGAGCAGCAGCACTGATGATTAGACACTGGTCTCGGAGTCTAAACGAAGCAGCATAGCTGTGCAGCAGATGGCACTAGCTCTAAGGCAGACATGCAGCATCACTGCAATAAATGTGGCATGTGTGGTGGTCCGTCGTGGGCTAGCTGGTCGGGGGCACAGGGGCTCAATGTCCCCACCCAGAATGCGGCTTTGCTGGAGGGCATGCTTTGAGACACCACAATGGGCATTGGGAGATTGGGCACCGCTGGCATAGCCTGCAACTCTGTTCATCCTTCCTCTTGGGGTCCAGGGCACAGAGCTGGGGGCAGGCATTTCAAGGAGGTCCTCAGAAGACCCCTGCTGTAGCCAACTGGAAAGAGACTGCCCCACATGGTTGGGGTTTCCAGGAAGGAATCTCCACCTCATCTACTCTCCTCCCCCGTCCACAGTGCTACTACCTGTGCGAGCAGATGCCCGTGAACCCTACGATCTGCTCTGTTGAATTGGTCCCTGGTCCCATGGAGCAGGCAGCCCTTCAGCTCCTGATTCTCCCTCCTATGTCCCCCTCCCACAGGTATCTCTGCTCCCCAACGGGCCCCCCTGTCGGAGGACAAGAGCACTGTGACACTCAGCCTTGAGCCTCTGCATCCTCCAGAGGCTTCCCACCAGCAGAGACACCTCCCTGCCACTGACAGTGAAGGGCTGTTCTCCCATGGGGACCCCATGTGTCCCCCCAGCTCCCAGGCTGAGCCCCGCCCACCCGAGGATGGAGAAGGAGATGTCTGTCCAGCTAACCGGGGTGATGGCTCTGCAGTGCTACCGACCACTCCACCAGCCCAGGCACGAAGGAATGGGGAGGAGGAGAACGCCTCCAGGCAGCTCGCAAGTGCTGAGGTGGAAATCCTGAGTGTCCGTGGGGGGATACAGGGCCCGCTGGCCTCCAAGCATGGGGATTTAGCGGCCCGGCCCAGGGCCAGCATGAGCCAGGCAGACCGCCTCCTGGTGTTAGGCAGCAGCATCCTGAAAGGACAGCAAAGCACAAACAGGCACCTGCTGTCAATGTTGCGTGGGGTCACGTCCATCTCCCGCTCCCTCCACACCCTCACCTCGGCCTTGATCCCCTTTCTGCAGGAGACCACTAGCTGGTGGCAAGCCATGCAGCAGCCTCCTCCAGCCCCTCCCGGCCCAGGGAGCCCACCCCTCCCTGAGACCATGGGCTTGTCAGTACCATCACTGCCCTCGGACCTGCTGGACCTGTTCCTTCCTGACACCCCAGAGGGCAGTGTCTCCCTGCTCCCAGCAGCACCCATTGCCCATCTCTCCAGCAGCCACTCCATCTCCCCTCCTCCCCGTGCATCCACCTCCTCCACCAAACCACCTGTCCAACCCCAGCCTGTTCACTCCTGCAAACAGGCAGGAGAGGAGGCCGGGACAGGAACCGGCACATCGATGGATCATGGCAGAGGCAAGCGTCACAAGCGCAGAAGCCAGGGCCTGACTACAGTTGCTTCCAAAAAGAAGAAGTATTAATGTTCCCCTTACTGGTCCTCTCGATTTCCTGGTGCTTTGATAATTGCCAGAGTTGGACGCTGCATGTTTCCTTTCCCCTTATGTCCCTGAAAAGCGAATGTCACTAAGGAGAAAGGATGGCCTTGTGTATAAGGAAGACTAAGGTGACCTGGGCTCAGTTCTCTCTGGGCGAGCCTGGGCATTGCACCTAATCTCTCTGTGCCTTAGTTCCTCCTCAGTACAGAGGGGATAACAGCACTACCTTTGTCAGTCTTTTGGGGCAGAGACGGTCGTTCACCATGTGTTTGTACAGCACCTAGCATCAAGGGGCCTCTGCATAACACTAGTACTACAATGACGTCATCTCAGTGTTCTGCTGGAATCAGCTTCCGTGCCAGTATCCGAGTTACAATGGAGCGTGAGCAAGACCTCGCCTTAGATTACTGCAGGAATCAGAATAGTCATCTCATCAAAAAGCCATGAGGGAAATAACCGTTCCTGACCCTAGGAGAGAGGTGGCAGCCAAGGCCTGGCACATGCAGCCACCAGCCCCTGGGGCAGGAGTGACAGATGGACACAGCAGGTCAACCCCCAAACCCAGTGGGCTGCCTCATCCTGGTGGATTGTCTAGTCAGGCTGGAAGCTGTTCAGACCGGGACTGTTTCTCATTATGTGTCTGCATAGCATGCAGCAACTACCCCTGACAGGTTCCTGAGGCTCTGTCTGTCTGTCACCCTTGTATAGCCTGGCAGGCCAGTGAAGTCTTGCTGGATTGAATTGTAGGTGTGTCTCTGCATCCATCGATAGGTTTTAAAGCCAGGGGGACCATTATGGTCATCTAGTCTGACCTGCCTGTATAACACAGGCCAGAGAACCCACCGGGGTCCTGCAGCCAGCCCAAAGCTTATGGTTGAGCTGGAGTGTATATTTTAGACAGACATCCATCCAGCCTCAGTGTAAAGACTTCATGGGGTGAGAATCCACTGTCTCCTTTGGAAAGTTCTTCCAATGGTCAGTTACCCTCCCTGTTAAAATCTGCCCCTTATCTCTAGGCTGGGTTTATGCACCATCAGCTTCTGGTCACTGGACTTTTGGATTCCCCTTCACCCTCTGCACCTCCTCCTCTCCTCCTTTGTGTGCCTCAGCAGCCTCTTGTGGCCTTGAGAGAGGGGCCATATGGCTCCTTCCCCTCAGGGCCCTCACTGCCTGATGGGGAAGTTCCCCCTTCCCTTACACCTAGCCCCACCTATTCCTTTCTCATGAGTTCCCTAGTACATGCTCGCCTGCTGTCTCCCTCCGTGTGTGAGTGCGTGAGGATGTGTGTTCTCTCTGCCTGCCCCTCCCAGGTCCCGTGTGCAGTCCCGATCCTGCAATGTGTTAGTTGGGCCTTGTGAGCAGTGAGTAGGCTGCTCTGCCAGTGTGCCATGGCTGCTTAATCCAGGGAGCGGCTGTGTGAGGCAAGTGGATTAAGTGGTGCCGGCTGACTCAGTCAGAGCAGCAGCACATGTTCAGGCATGTAGGACAGTTGCTAGGGCTTTTGAATAATGGCAGCTGATATGCCATGGCCATTCACCCCATGCAGCTCCAGTGTACGTGAATTTGAGTCCTGCCCTTGGCAGCTTTCTAAGAATGCGTTGTGCATATTAGTTGCTCTCTGCCTGCATTCTGCAGGGGCTCCTACCAGCAATTTTGGGAGGCAGCTTTGCCTAGTAGATAGAGCACTGGACTAGGATTCAAGAGACCTGGCTCTATTACTGGCCCTACCCCCAGCCTGCTGGGTGATCTTGAACAAATCACATCGCCACTCTGTGCCTCAGTTTCCCCATCTTTAAAACAGGGAGAATGATACTTCTTTTGCAAAGCTCTTTGAGATGTACTACTGAAAACTGTTATATTAGAGCTAGGTTTTGTTATTAGTCAGAACTGCTGTTCCCATGCATGCCAATGGTGGTTCGGCCTGTTACTTAACTCATTCTTTTTTGTTCTTTCTAGAAGCTGCCCCAGATAATTCCAGCAAGGTAAGACAGTTTTGTGCTTGTTCTGACAGAGGTGGGGATCAGCCCATGCAGCATTCCCTGCACCTGTGGCAGGAATCCAAGCTCAGTTCCCAGGATCATTGGCTGGAATGGAGCGTTGGTTGATATACATGCTCCTCTTGCCCTGTCTTGTTTTTAATACAGCAATTTTAATCTAAGGTCCTATTGTTCCCTCAATTCCATCCCTTTGCTCTGCCTCAAGGTTCGATCGCACATACATATTGGTGGACATGTAAGCCAATAAAATATTAATCTCTAGCTCTTATTCTCAGGTGGTTTTGGTTGGGTGAACTGGGCTGACAGCACCATCCAATGGTGATGCTCCAGGATATAGCACCCAATAGTGGGGGTTCTAGGTGCTGCTTCGTCTCGTGGCATTATTGCCCTATGGTGAGAGTCCAAGGGGCTGCTTCGGCTCACGGCGTTATCACCCTGTGGTGATAGTCTAAGGGGCGACTTCGCCTCGCGTCATTATCGTCCTGTGGTGAGAGTCCAAGGGGCTGCTTCACCTCGTGGCGTTATCGCCGTGTTGTGAGAGTTCAAGGGGCCTCTTTTCCTCATGATGTTATCGCCCTGTGGTGAGAGTCTGGAGGGTAAGGGAACCAGGGCCCACTCTACTCCACCACGTTCTGACCCGGGGCCCTTTAAAACCAGGTAGCCTAGCACAGAGCTCAGGCCCAATATCTCTAAGCTTATACCCTGGGTTGCTTCCTGCCCTCATCTCATTTCCTCCAGCATCATCTCTGGGGTATCTCTCATGATCACACTGGTCCATCTGGGGCAGCTCCTCTGCTGGTAATAGCAAGTCATCCACTTTGGTTCCCACGGCTGACTGACTAGGCGGCTCGGCCCCAGCAGCTGGGAGTCCTGGCGGTTTCCTGGGAGGAGACTGCAGCACACAGCTGCTCTCCTCCTCAGTGAGCCCAGACTGCGTTGTGCTGCTCCCTTTTGAATCATAGAATATCAGTATTGGAAGGGACCTCAGGAGGTCATCTAGTCCAACCCCCTGCTCAAAGCAGGACCAATCCCCAGACAGATTTTTGCCCCAGATCCCTAAATGGCCCCCTCAAGGATTGAACTCACAACCCTGGGTTAAGCAGGCCAATGCTCAAACCACTGAGCTATCCCTCCTCCCTTCCCCCCAAGGGGGGGATACTATCTCTACTGGGAGCATGCCCAGAAAAGATGAGGGGGTGTGGCCTCTTGGGGTGCCGGGAGGATGAAGTGACTTGCTGAGAACAGAGACAGAGCGAGTAAGCAGATGTAAGTTCTCCTTATGTCAGAATTTCCTGATGCGAGGGTTTAAATTGCCAACTTCAGTTTCAATTAACAAAGTTATTTGTACTGAATTACCTTGGGTTTTTTTCCCCCAAAGAGAAAAATAATACTGCTATTGGCACTGACTATGACTTGGTTGCTGCTCCCTTCTCCATCCACTGGCGGGTGTAGGCAGAAGGAGCCACCCATTTTCCACATTTCTGGGGTCATCTCCAAGAACTGAGAACATCCACTGTTGTCTATCCATCCATCCATCACCCATTGATATGGTATGTCAGGGCCTTTCCTATTATTTATCCCAAATTGTGTAAAATACATATGTCTAGCCTCCACATTAAGTAACCTAGAGCCACGCCATCTCCAAAGACCCTTTCAAACATATTCCCAAGCAGAAAATGATGAGCTGTCAAGGATCTGTTTCCATTGTTTAGGCCCCGTCGTTGTCTTTACCAGCGAAGAGGAAAGGAGTCCAAACTGAGGTCCCTGCGAAGGTGATCAAGACTGAAGCTAATGCAGGCAAATGGGAGCAATCAGCAAGGAAGCACCAGCAGAATTTGCTGGAACAACCGGGGACCAGCTCCTCAACCGCAAGCAGCTCTTCATGTGTGACTGACAGCTTCAGTGCAGCCAAAGTAGCTGACTTGCTGGAAAATAACATCTACGAACCATGTGAGCTAGGTAGGCAGAGATGATCACTTTGACCATCTACATCAGTGAATCCACAAAGAGATTCCTGAAATAAATGTGGGCCCTGTGAGACCTCATCTAGAGTACTGTGTGCAATTCTGGTCTCCCAGGTTTAAGAAAGATGAATTCAGACAAGTGCAGAGAAGAGTTACTAGGATGATCCTAGGAATGGAAAACCCACCTTATGAGAGGAGACTCAAAGAGCTTGTCTTGTTTAACTTAACCAAAAGAAGGTGGAGGGGAGATATGATTGCTCTTGATAAATACATCAATAGGGATAAATACCCGGGAGGGAGAGGAGTTATTTAAGTTAAGGGCCAATGTGGGCACAAGAACAAATGGATATAAACTGGCCAACAATAAATTTAAGCTTGAAATTAGATGAAGGTTTCTAACCAACAGAGGAGTGAAGTTTTGGAACAGCCTTCCAAGGGGAACAGTAGGGGCAAAAAACCTAACCGGCTTCAAGACTGAGCTTGATAAGTTTATGAAGGGGATGGTATGATGGGACTGCCTACAATGGCATGTAACTGATATGCGACTGCTAGCAGCAAATATCTCCAATGGCTGGTGATGGGACACTAGATGGGGAGGGCTCTGAGTTACTACAGAGAATTCTTTCCCAGGTATCTACCTCATGGGACTTGCTGACATGGTCAGGGTCTAACTGATTGCCATATTTGGGGTCAGGAAGGAATTTTCCCCAGATCAGATTGGCCGAGACCCTGTGGGTTTTTCGTCTTCCTCTGCAGCATGGGGAACGGTCACTTGCAGGTTTAAACTTGTGTAAATGGTGGATTCTCTGTAACTTGAAGTCTTTAAATCATGATTTGAGGGCTTCAGTAACTCAGCGAAAGGTTAGGGGTCTATTACAGGAATGGGTGGGTGAGATTCTGTGGCTTGCAATGTGCAGGAGGTCAGACTAGATGACCATGATGGTCCCTTCTGACCTTAAAGTCTGAGTCTATTAGAGGTACATCTGGTGGACAGTTAGAAAAGTACCTCCTCTGATTCCCTACAGATTTCCTAAAGGGATGGTCACTTTATGATCTTGTTCAAGATCTTATTCACAGAACCAAATGAGTTGTATATATTTGCTGATCCTATTCCCTTTTAACTGCACTGGATTTAATTCCATTCATGTTTCTACACTGTGTTGTATTAGCCCCAGCAAAGCCCCATAAACAAACACATGCAGCCCCGGACACACACAGACACAAGCCTAGGGTTATGTGCTGAATGCCCGACATGGCACAGTGACACAGGGCATTATCATACAGCTGATTCCACATGTATCTTCATGTATTCCACAGCTGACTGGTTCTGCTCTGATGCCCCAGCATGCACCAGACTGTGAAGTTGCAGCTACCACTCGCAGGCCATGGAGACCTAAAACAAACAAATGAAAAAGCAAACTTGCAGTGGGCAAATGCCTCCCTTGACCTCAGGATACTCCATACCTAACCTGAGCTGGGTCCTACAGTGGAAGAAAGTTTCTCCCAGTTACCTTATCTGGCCTGTGTTATACAGAAGGTCAGACTAGTTAATCTAATGGTTCCTTCTGTCCTTAAACTATGAATTCAAGTTGCTAGCTAGGAGTGAAAATTTCCAGGGCACCTAAAGAAGTTAGGTGCACAATTTCCATTGATGCCTAACTTCCTTAAGATGTCTTTGAAAATCTCAGGCAATTTTTTGTTATAATTAATATTATTAGCCCTAAGTTTTTCCACTCTCTCCACCAGAGAATTTTGCCATATACTGGGTGTGAATAACGAGAGACTGTTGCTTGGTGTAGAATTGCTCTCTTTCTTCTCTTTCCCCAGGCAATGTATGCATCTCGATGCACACCAAGTGCCAGCTTACTTTCTCAGTTACCCCCATGTAACCATCAGAAAACCCAGTTTAAGTGAGAGCAAAATCAATCCCCCAACTTGGGTGTTTGTTCAGATTCTGGTAGCCTGGTCTTAGAATCATAGAATATCAGGGTTGGAAGGGACCTCAGGAGGTCATCTAGTCCAACCCCCTGCTCAAAGCAGGACTAATCCCCAACTAAATCATCCCAGCCAGGGCTTTGTCAAGCCTGACCTTAAAAACCTCTAAGGAAGGAGATTCCACCACCTCCCTGGGTAACCCATTCCAGTGCTTCACCACCCTCCTAGTGAAAAAGTTTTTCCTAATATCCAACCTAAACCTCCCCCACTGCAACTTGAGACCATTACTCCTTGTTCTGTCATCTGCTACCACTGAGAACAGTCTAGATCAATCCTCTTTGGAACCCCCTTTCAGGTAAAAAGCGACAAAGAGTCCTGTGGCACCTTATAGACTAACAGACGTATTGGAGCATAAGCATTCGTGGGTGAATACTCACTTCGTCAGATGCATGTAGTGGAAATTTCCAGAGGCAGGTATAAATATGCAGGCAAGAATCAGTCTAGAGATACGAGCTTAGTTCAATCAGAGAGGATGAGGCCCTCTTCTAGCAGTTGAGGTGTGAACACCAAGGGAGGAGAAACTGCTTTTGTAGTTGGCTAGCCATTCACAGTCTTTGTTTAATCCTGAACTGACGGTGTCAAATTTGCAAATGAACTGAAGCTCAGCAGTTTCTCTTTGAAGTCTGGACCTGAAGTTTTTTTGCTGCAGGATGGCTATCTTTAAATCTGCTATTGTGTGTCCAGGGAGATTGAAGTGTTCTCCTATAGGTTTTTGTATATTGCCATTCCTAATATCTGACTTGTGTCCATTTATCCTTTTACGTAAGGATTGTCCAGGTAGTTGAAAGCAGCTATCAAATCCCCCCTCATTCTTCTCTTCTGCAGACTAAACAATCCCAGTTCCCTCAGCCTCTCCTCATAAGTCATATGCTCCAGCCCCCTAATCATTTTTGTTGCCCTTCGCTGGACTCTTTCCAGTTTTTCCACATCCTTCTTGTAGTGTGGGGCCCAAAACTGGACACAGTACTCCAGATGAGGCCTCACCAATGTTGAATAGAGGGGAATGATCACTTCTCTTGATCTGCTGGCAATGTCCCTATCTATACAGCCCAAAATGCCGGCTGCCAACTAGACATGGAGCCATTGATCACTACCCGTTGAGCCCGACGATCCAGCCAGCTTTCTATCCACCTTATAGTCCATTCATCTAGCCCATACTTCTTTAACTTGCTGGCAAGAATACTGTGGGAGACCGTATCCAAAGCTTTGCTAAAGTCAAGGAATAACACATCCACTGCTTTCCCCTCATCCACAGAGCCAGTTATCTCATCATAGAAGGCAACTAGGTTAGTCAGGCATGACTTGCCCTTGGTGAATCCATGCTGACTGTTCCTGATCACTTTCCTCTCCTCTAAGTGCTTCAGAATTGATTCCTTGAGAACCTGCTCCATGATTTTTCCAGGGACTGAGGTGAGGCTGACTGGCCTGTAGTTCCCCAGATCCTTCTCCTTCCCTTTTCTAAAGATGGGCGCTACATTAGCCCTTTTCCAGTCATCCGGGACCTCCCCCGATCGCCATGAGTTTTCAAAAATAATGGCCAATGGCTCTGCAATCACATCTGCTAACTCCTTTAGCACCTTCGGATGCAGCGCATCCAGCCCCATGGACTTGTGCTCATCCAGCTTTTCTAAATAGTCCTGAACCACTTCTTTCTTCACAGAGGGCTGGTCACCTCTTCCCCATGGTGACCCAGGAAACTACAGACCAGTTAGTTTAACTTCTGTGCCAGGGAAG
>NW_020678825.1:0-3222 GCF_002925995.2 Terrapene triunguis | reverse complement strand
GGGAAGCAGGGGAGGGGGCGGAGTTGGGGCGGGGACTTTGGGGGAGGGGCAGAGTTGGGGCGGGGCTGGGGGCGGGGTTGGGCCGGGGCCCCATGGAGTGTCCTCTTTTTGGACACTCCAAATATGGTAACCCTAGTTTACCCCTTTTTCCAGATAATTTATATCAGAAATCTTTACTGGTTTAGTAAATCTTTACTGGTTTGAATGGGTTTTTGCACTACAGCTACCCTGTCAAAGTGGCAGCTCTGCAGGCAAAGGTGAGTGTTTGCAGTTCTGCTCTCATATTCCTTACAGAGGGAAAGTAATCACTCATTTTGATTAGTCAGGAACAACTGATTGAGCTTCCTTTTGTGAGTAGCTTGGGAAATTGAAGTCTAATATCTGCCATAACTTTTCATTTTCTTTTCCTCCATTTCTTTCCTAGGTACACGAAGAAACCTCCGTAATGATTTATTGGTAGCAGCTGATTCAATTACAAATACAATGTCTTCTTTGGTGAAGGAACTTCATTCAGGTGAGAGAGTTAAACTTTAACATACATGTACACTCCGGAGATCAGTGTGACCAGCAATAGTAATTTTAAAGCCATGTGTTGAAGATTTATCTGTAAACTATAGTTCTCATCCAGAAACTAAATAGAAAAATTAGATTGCAAGGTTGCAATTTAATTCTCCCTCAATGAGAAGTCACCGTAATGAGAATTCTGTTCTACATACAGAACCTGGCTGACACTGTTGTTGATGATTCTAGGGTGCTAGAAACCAGTTCACTCACTCATAGCTGTATTGACTTCTACAAGGCTAACCGTAATAACTTTTCTTTGCTTGTAAAGTAAGCATATGTGATTCAGAATGCTTGCCAGGGAGCAAAGATGCCACTTTTAATGTCTTTTTTTTTTTTTTATTACAGCAGCTCTTTAAAGACATGAGCTTAGAAGTTAAGATATATTTTTGAGTGAGTTCATACAAACTGTTACTTAATGATTCTGTAGTATTTATAACAGGAATTTGGAGTGCACTTAAAATGAATTCCCATTAGGGAACTCTAGGCATGAATATAAAATTAAAATATACATTTGGCTCAACTTAAAGACAGGAATTAAACAGCTGTGCAAAAAGTGGTGATTTTGCCTGCGTGTCTTTTGCACAATAGTAATGATAGTGGGTTTCAATGAACAGAATAATTGGGCCACAACAAACTTACAAACTTGTTGAGAAAGACCCATCCCAAGATTCTCAGGGCTTGCTTGTAAAGAACTTCATTGTTCAGCATTTCAGCTATTTGTTAAAGGGCCTTGTGCTTTTAGGAATAAGGAAAGGATTCTGCATTCACATCTAAACACAGATTTTATATTTTCCTAACAGATTCCCTAGTTACTGCTGAACAGTACATTCACCAGTCCAAACCTTGTGTCTTAGCTGCAGCAGCAGCTGTGGAGTTAATGAAGTCCTTCATGTATTACAGCAGCAGTCACTAGTGCTGTTATAAGAACAGGAGTACTTGTGGCACCTTAGAGACTAACATTCTTCTTTGAGTGATGTCCCTGTGGGTGCGTCACGTCAGATGATTGTGCACCCCTGCGCCTCTAGTCAGAGAATTTAGACAGCAGTGTCCGGTGGGCCCCACGTGCGCTCTCCCCTCAGATCTAGATTTAGGATTAGCTGTATAGTAGAAGATAGGAAAACAAGTTATAACTAACTACTCTACCCCTTTTCTTTCTTCTCATTTAAAAATAAATAAATAAAAATGTATTATTTTATGTTATGTTTCATTCATCCCTTTCTGGGATAACTCCACCTGAGAATGCCTGGGGGTGCCTGGATTTTAAATGTTGCCTCTCCTGCCAAGGGGCAATCCCCGTTTCAGATGGACATTCTCAGTGTGTCCGCTGCTTGGGGGAAACGCACATACCCAGAAGTGCTTCCATTGCCACAACCTTAAGGCCCGTGCCAGGAAAGTGAGGGACCTTAAATTCAAACTTATCCTTATAGAAAAATCCCTCAGCCTGGACTCAGACTCAGAACCACAAACTTCTCCCAGTCATCAGTTGCCTATAATCGCCAACTATGTGACCTTGATGGCAAAATACAACCACACCAGTTATTCTAAACTGTCTGAATTTATTGACTTTATACCAGAAGACTAGTAGGAGCAATTTAGGTCAGTCATCGCTGAAGGCCACCTCCTGGCACAAACAGCTCTCCAGGTGTCATTAGACTCGGCAGACACAGTGGATAATGGAGCAAATAATTAAGCAATCAATTTGCTAACATCAAGAAGATAATAATATGATAAGTAACAATCAGCATGGATTAGTCAAGAACAAATCATGTCAAACCAACCTGATAGCTTTCTTTGACAGGGTAACAAGCCTTGTGGATAATGGGGAAGCAGTGGACATGGTATATCTTGACTTTAGTAAAGCTTTTGATACTATCTCACATGACATTCTCATAAACAAACTAGGGAAATGCAACCTAGATGGAGCTACTATAAGGTGGGTGCAAAACTGGTTGGAAAATGTATCGGGGGTAGCCGTGTTAGTCTGTATCCACTAAAACAACAGCAATGCCCCTCTGCCGTGTACATTGGCCAGACCGGACAGTCCCTACGTAAAAGAATAAATGGACACAAATCGGACATCAGGAATGGTAACATACAAAAGCCAGTAAGTGAACACTTCATTCCACTTGTACCTACAAGATCTTTATCAAGCATTCTTAAAACTACAATACCCACCTGGGGAAGTGAGGGAACAGATTGACAGAGCAAGACAGGTACCCAGAAATCACCTACTACAGGACAGGCCCAACAAGGACAATAACAGAACACCACTGGCCATCACGTACAGCCCCCAGCTAAAACCTCTCCAGCGCATTATTAATGATCTACAACCTATCCTGGAAAATGATCCCTCACTCTCACAGACCTTGGGAGGCAGGCCAGTCCTCGCTTACAGACAACCCCCCAACCTGAAGCAAATACTCACCTGCAACTACACACCACACCACAGAAACACCAACCCAGGAACCAATCGCTGTAGCAAACCTCGCTGCCTACTCTGTCCCCATATCTACTCTGGCGACACCATCAGAGGACCCAACCACATCAGCCACACCATCAAGGGCTCATTCACCTGCACATCTACTAATGTTATATATGCCATCATGTGCCTGCAATGCCCCTCTGCCATGTACATTGGCCAAACCGGACAGTCCCTCC
>NW_020678824.1:0-1884 GCF_002925995.2 Terrapene triunguis | reverse complement strand
TCCTTCCACAGACTCTGGAGATGCAGAAAGCTCTCAAATGGAGATGGCGACTCTCTCTTAACCAGAATTTGGAGGTGCCAGAATGTGCAGAGGGTATTATAGTTGTGGTGTGGCGACTGACAAGCCACCCTGTTTAGAATAGTGTCCCCAAACCATTACTGATTCTTATAACCTGCACACCATATGACCACAAAAGGGAATAAATTGCAATCCATAGTATTAACATACTCAGACTACGTATCAGAGCACACAGCAAACTGATCTCATCATAATAAAGATGGTAGACCAGCCTCAGTGTGGAAAAATTACATATGAATGTTGTGATTGCAGAATCTCGGAGAGTTCAGAATGTGGAAATATACCTGGCTTATTGGACTGGGGAGACTCCACCATCTTACACAACCTTTTGTCCCCACATGGGTTCTCTCTATCCTGCAGGCTCTGTGCAAGATACTTTTCTGACAACTTCCCAATGTCCCTACCTACTGTCATCTTCTTGTGGAGAAGGACTGATGACTATCTCCCAATGTCTCTTTGGTGGATGGACCACTCTCCCCTGCAGGATGCAGGGTGCTTAGGGGAGGGGAGGTAAAGCAGCTCTTCACACTTGTGCGCATGCAGAGGCTCTGCCCATTCATGGACCAGGACTCCATTGTGCTAGGTGCTGTACAAACAGAACAGACCAAAATGGGGGTTTATATGATTTTCCAGCATCCACTGGAGTAATTTAGTTTAGGGTTGTATTGATAAAATTAGAATGAAAAAGGAAAATGTCCTTTCCTGCTGAAGGTAAGTGTATTTGTGAATTATGAAGGAAGTGTAACCCACCCTATACTGGGATTCCCTGCTTGCTGACTGTTGTGTCTCGAGGGTGCAGCTATGATATGTCATAATTGACATCTGGTCTTTTGTCCCGCTTGTTTGGACTAATGATTGTCTGCAGGCAGTTAAAGGGTTAAATGTGGTTATAATTGGAGCCTGGAGTTCATATGAGGTGTCCTGCTGGTTTCTGTGCAATAAGCTTTAGCAGCCTATTGCAGCAGTGACCTCAACCGACTAATCCCTAGGGAAATCAGTTTCATTTTGCTGGGTCATCATTGTGCCCCTCCAGAGTGCAATCTGTCGTGATTTTGGAGCCGGTGCTGACCCTAGTTTTCTCCATTTGTATGTGTTCAGTATGTCCAGAAAAACTACAGTTAATCAATTATAGTTTCACCTCTTGGTATTTTTACATTCTAGAGCTACACTTCCTGGACGCAATTAAAATTGTAAACTACATGATTTGCTGTTCATATGTCTTGTTTGTTTAGAAACTGTACATGCTATTTTCAAGATTGTTCCTTAAAGCTTTTAGCAAGTCGCTGTTGCACAGAGTCACAGAAGATTGACAGACTTAAGGAGCTTCAGTCCTTTGTACTGAAAAGAGCATAGCTGAATTCTCAGCAAGTCTGTTTCTCGAGCATAAAATCTGGAGTGATGAGTTAATAATACCTCGCTCATACATAGTGGTTTTAATCTGTAGATTGCAAAGCACTTTACAAAGGAGGTCAGTATCGTTATCCCCATATTACGAGGGGGAAACCGAGGCACGGGAAGGGGAAGTGACTTGCCCAAGGTCACCCAATGGGCCAGATGCAGAGGTGGGAATAGAATCCATGTTTCCCAAGTCCTGGTCTAGTGGTCTATTCAGTAGGTCCTGCTGCCTAACTTTTAAGTGAATTACAAATCTGTGTGTGGTCAGCAGTGTCTTCAGCTGCACAGTCGTCATGGTAACACATTTTTCCCAAACTAATCTTTTTTTTAATACAAAAAGTAAACCTCATCTTACATATTTTATATGTCTGTGTTTTGCCATGTTGGGGGTGTGGTCTCCTAAGCATAGAC
>NW_020678823.1:0-1876 GCF_002925995.2 Terrapene triunguis | reverse complement strand
GCGCTTCAAGCCATTCGGTGGAGCGCGGGTCCGCTGCTCTATCTTGGCGTTTATCTTTCCGCCACGCATCCTTCTCCACCGGAGAACTGGCAGGATTTGGAGGCCAGGGTGGGTGAGCGGTTGCGGAGATGGACAGGACTGCTCCGGTGTCTCTCCCTGCGAGGGAGGGCGCTGGTGCTGAACCAGCTCGTCCTGTCCATGCTTTGGCACCGACTCAACACCCTGAGTCCGGCCCCGGGGATCCTGGCCAGGCTCCAGAGGATAGCCCTGGAGTTTTTCTGGCCGGGACTGCACTGGGTCTCTGCAGGGGTTCTGAGTCTCCCCCTGGAGGAGGGGGGACAGGGCCTGGTCTGTCTTCGTAGCCAGGTCCATGTCTTCCGCCTCCAGGCCCTGCAGAGGCTCCTTTATGGTGCAGGTAGTCCGGCATGGAGCACGTTAGCGCACGCCTTCCTCCGCCGCCTCCGAGGGCTCTGATACGACCGGCAGCTCCTTTTTCTTCACCCGAGAGGTCTTCCGCGAGACCTCTCGGAGCTACCGGTCTTCTACCAGGACCTTCTCCGGACCTGGAAGCTTTTCTCGGCGACCAGGTCCACTGTGGCCACCGAGGGCGAGGATCTCCTCGTGGAGCCCCTGCTGCACAATCCCGATCTCCGTGTGCAGGTGGCGGAGTCTCCCTCGGTGAGCCGGAGGTTGGTCCTGGCGGAAACCACCAGGGTCGGGGACCTCCTGGACTACGCCAGAGGGGACTGGGTGGATCCCCGCGTGCTTGGTCGACGCATGGGGCTCTCCACCCTTACGACCCCTCTGCGTGTACTCCAGGAGGTGGACGCTGCGTTGTCACCTCCCGCTCTCGACTTTCTGTGGCGGGCCCTGCGGGAAGGAGCTCCCCGCCCACCCCTCACCCCGGGCCCTCCGGATCTTTTTATCGGGCCCTTGTCCCGTGAGCCCCCCCGACTCCCCCGATCCCATAACCCAAGCCGGCTGCACGCTTTGCAACCGGTCTGGTTTCGAACCGCGCCTAGAGACCACGTGTACACGCTCGTGCTCCACACGTTGCATCTCCTTATCCTCGTGTCCCGCCCCGACACCAAATGGCGGGACTAAATAATACCTGTGGAGGGCGAGGAGCCCCAGTGGGCCAGTCTTTATTCCACCTTAGTTCCAAGGCCCGCCGGGGACATTGGTTGGCGGCTCCTTCACGGAGCCGTGAGCACGGGCGTGTACCTAGCGCGGTACACTCCTATTCCCGAGGCCTGCCCATTCTGCGGCCTACGGGAGACCCTGGCGCACGCTTACCTTGAGTGCGCCAGGTTGCAGCCCCTGTTCCGGCTCCTCCAGAACCTCTTGTTGAGGTTCTAGCTGCACTTCTCCCCACACCTGTTTATTTATGCATACCCTATCCGTGGCCCCACGAAGTCGCGAGACCTCCTCGTCAACCTCTTCCTGGCCCTGGCCAATCTCACCATCTATAATACCAGGGAGAGGATGTTGGACGGGAGGGTGCTCTGCGACTGTGGGGCCTACTTCCGTACCTCCTTGACCTCACGTATCCGGGCGGAGTTCCACTGGACAGCGTCCGCTGGCTCCCTTACCACCTTTGAGGAGCAGTGGGCGCTGTCCGGGGTTCTTTGCTCGGTGTCCCCGTCTGGTTCCCTAATTTTGAACCTTTAACCATCACCTCACTTCCTGTTTTTTTATTAGTTGTCCCAAGGAATTACTTGGTTTCTGGGTCCAGTGGTCCCTCCCGCTAGGCTGGGGGAGGGGCCTTTAGCAGTGGGCGGGTAAGCCCGCCCACCTCCCGGTCAACCAATATGGACTCACTACATGGACCCAAAGGTGTTAACATATCCCAGTCACTGTCCAGCATTAAACAGTA
>NW_020678822.1:0-1817 GCF_002925995.2 Terrapene triunguis | reverse complement strand
GGGAAAGGGTGGAGTGGGGGCGGGGCCTGGGGCAGAGCAGGGGTCCAGCACACACACACACACACACACACACACCCCCATGGCACATTAGAAAGTAGGTGCCTCTGATCTGGGCAATTCCAGACCCGCACATCAGTTGCTCAAATAATTATATTGAACAGTAGCGTTGCCATGGCCCCTTTCCTGGGTGCGAGGTATTTTGTAAAGGCTCAACTTCTGGAGCAAACAGTGCTGTGCAGAGGCCTCTTTGGACAGCCTGAGAGATCCCTGCTGAACGGTTTTCAGCTCAGAGACACCTGTGCCAACTCCACACAGTGGAGCAGCCTGTGGATATGTACAGCCCTTACAGCCAGGAAGAGACACTGGTAGGAATGAGCGAGACCGCTCCCAGACAGACGGAGTACACAGTTTTCTGCTCTGTGACAAATGTCATATTGCTTTCATTCCTCGCATTGATCTACTGGAGCATTACATGGGCAGACAACAGGGTGGAAGTCACTGGCACCGACATGTGGGGACCTGACGTGTCTGTGACATGACCTTCTGAAGTCAAAGGCATGCCACGTGCTGGTCAGCCCGTGACACAGCCAAACAGGCAGCTGGCAGTGAGTCTTCAGTGTCCCCGAGGGGCACACCACATGCCAAGAAACACCGCAGGCCTTCCTGCAGAATTTTGCAAGCCCTGTAACTGGAGATTTCAAAGCAGTCTCTTATTATGTGTATGTACAGCCCCAAGCACAAGGGGTCCTGACCTCAGCTGGAGCCTCTGGGTGTCACTGCAGTACAAATACTAAACAGCCTTTCCTTCTCACAACACTCCCGAGAGGTACCAAAGACGTGTCCCCATTTTACAGATGGGCAAGCTGAGTCACCAAACAGATCCACAGTCCTCTTTTCTGCCATCCTGCTTTATTCATTCATAGATTCATAGATTCTAGGAATGGAAGGGACCTCGAGAGGTCATCGAGTCCAGTCCCTTGCCCGCATGGCAGGACCAAATACTGTCTAGACCATCCCTGATAGACATTTATCTAACCTACTCTTAAATATCTCCAGAGATGGAGATTCCACAACCTCCCTAGGCAATTTATTCCAGTGTTTAACCACCCTGACAGTTAGGAACTTTTTCCTAATGTCCAACCTAGACCTCCCTTGCTGCAGTTTAAGCCCATTGCTTCTTGTTCTATCCTTAGAGGCTAAGGTGAACAAGTTTTCTCCCTCCTCCTTATGACACTCTTTTAGATACCTGAAAACTGCTATCATGTCCCCTCTCAGTCTTCTCTTTTCCAAACTAAACAAACCCAATTCTTTCAGTCTTCCTTCATAGGTCATGTTCTCAAGACCTTTAATCATTCTTGTTGCTCTTCTCTGGACCCTTTCCAATTTCTCCACATCTTTCTTGAAATGCGGTGCCCAAAACTGGACACAATACTCCAGCTGAGGCCTAACCAGAGCAGAGTAGAGCGGAAGAATGACTTCTCGTGTCTTGCTCACAACACACCTGTTAATACATCCCAGAATCATATTTGCTTTTTTTGCAACAGCATCACACTGTTGACTCATATTTAGCTTGTGGTCCACTATAACCCCTAGATCCCTTTCTGCCGTACTCCTTCCTAGACAGTCTCTTCCCATTCTGTATGTGTGAAACTGATTTTTTCTTCCTAAGTGGAGCACTTTGCATTTGTCTTTGTTAAACTTCATCCTGTTTAACTCAGACCATTTCTCCAATTTGTCCAGATCATTTTGAATTATGACCCTGTCCTCCAAAGCAGTTGCAATCCCTCCCAGTTTGGTATCATCCGCAAACTTAATAA
>NW_020678821.1:0-1550 GCF_002925995.2 Terrapene triunguis | reverse complement strand
CCTGGGCTGGAACCCGGAGTAGAGGGCGGGCCCGGGTTCCCCCCAAAACCTCCCAATTGACCTGGACTGTGGGTTCTTCCAGAGGGGAAGGTCTCTGGACTGTTCCCCAACCCACATGGTGAATCTCTGAGGCAAGAAAATCCGCCAATAAGCGCAGGACCCACCAAGATAGAGGAGGAACTTTGTCACAATATCAATTTAGTGTGATCCTTGTCTGGGGTTCCAGCTGCCAGCACCGCTCAGCCCACTGCCAGTCTGGGATTCCATTCACTCAGCCGGCAGCGGGCTGAGCGGGCCGGTGGCGGGCTGAGCGGGGCCGGCGGGGGGGCTGAGCGGCTCAGTCCGTTGTCAGTCTGGGGTGCCGGCAGCACTCAGCCTGCTGCCGCTCTGGGGTTCCGGCTGCTGGCCCCTTGCCAGTCGGGGTCCCAGCCGCCGGCCCCGCTCAGCCCGCTGCCGGCTGAGTGAATGGAACCCCAGGCCGGCAGTGGGTTGAGTGGCTCAGACGGGGTCTCAGCCGCCGGCCTGCTCAGCCAGCTGCCAGCCTGGGGTTCCTTGGGGGTCCCCAGGCCAGGAGCAGGCACTGAGTGAGGCCGGCGGCTGGGACCCCGGCTGGCAATGGGGCAGCAGCAGGAACCCCAGAGCAGCGGTGGGGTGAGCTGCTCAGCCCGCCGCTGCGTGCCATCAAAAATCAGCTCGTGTGCCACCTTTGGCACGTGTGCCGTAGGTTGCCGACCCCTGCTCTATACACTAGTAAGGAGATGAGCATATTACAGTTGTTGGAGGGCTCTATTTAGCAGTAACAGGGCTATAGGAAAGTCAGTCAACATTTTTTGTTTCTCTGATGAAAACTGGCCCACTCCCTGCCCCAAACCAAAATTGTCATAAATAATTGTCAACAACTTAATTTTCTGTTTTTGGATAAGATATTGATTTAAAAAAAATATTGAAATTGAATTCAGGATTGTTAGCAAGCATTTTTGGCAAACAAAGTTGTTAAATGACAATCTAAATGGCAACACAATACTGCTTTCATGCTTGGCTCACCCCCAGCCTGCTGGTCCAACAGCTGCAGTAGAGGAGGAGATAGGTGGAAAACTGCAGGACCCAAAAATCCACCTCTTGGGGTGCAGAGTAGCAACAGCAGCAGCAAACCCTCAGGTCCGATCACACGCCAATGGGCACCTCCGCCAGCACCACAGACCATGGTGAAGTTAGCACAGCATCTGATCTCAGGGACGGGGCACCCATGGAGCCACAGCAGCTCATCCTGCCCTGCGCAGCTCCCCCCGGATGAGATGGATCGCTGCCAGCCCGGGGGAGAGACGCGCTCCCCAGCTAGGGTGACCAGATGTCCTGATTTTATAGGGCCAGTCCCGATATTTCGGGCATTGTCTTATATAGGCACCAATTACTCCCACCTAGGGTGACCAGACAGCAAGTGTGAAAAATCAGGACAGGGGGTGGGGGGGTAATAGGAGCCTATATAAGAAAAAGACCCAAAAATTGGGACTGTCCCTATAAAAGTGGGACATCTGCTCACCCTACCCCAA
>NW_020678820.1:0-2494 GCF_002925995.2 Terrapene triunguis | reverse complement strand
TGAATTAATAAAGAATGCATGAATGTGAAGTAACAATGACTTTATTGCCTCTGCAAGTGGTGCTCGAAGGGGGGAGGGTAGTAGGGGAGGGTGGGGTGGTTGGTTTACAGGGAAGTAGAGTTAACTGGGTGGGGGGGAAGGGGCGGAGGGTTCATCAAGGAGAAACAAACAGAAGTTTTACACCGTAGCCTGGCCAGTCACAAAACTCGTTTTCAAAGCTTCTCTGATGCGCACCGCGCCCTGCTGTGCTCCTCTAACCGCCCTGGTGTCTGGCTGCGCGTAATCAGCGGCCAGGCGATTTGCCTCAATCTCCCACCCCGCCATAAATGTCTCCCCCTTACTCTCACAGATATTGTGGAGCGCACAGCAAGCAGCAATAACAATGGGGATATTCTTTTCGCTAAGGTCTGAGCGAGTCAGTAAGCTGCGCCAGCGCGCTTTTAAATGCCCAAATGCACATTCCACCACCATTCGGCACTTGCTCAGCCTGTAGTTGAACAGGTCCTGACTCCTGTCCAGGCTGCCTGTGTACGGCTTCATGAGCCATGGCATTAAGGGGTAGGCTGGGTCCCCAAGGATCACGATAGGCATTTCAACATCCCCAACGGTTATTTTCTGGTCCGGGAAGAAAGTCCCTTCCTCCAGCTTTCGAAACAGAACAGAGTGACTGAAGACGCGAGCATCATGTACCCTTCCCGGCCAGCCCACGTTGATGTCGGTGAAACATCCCTTGTGATCCACTAGTGCTTGCAGCAGCATTGAGAAGTACCCCTTGCGGTTTATGTACTCGGTGGCTTGGTGCTCCGGTGACAAGATAGGGATATGGGTTCTGTCTATGGCCCCACCACAGTTTGGGAATCCCATTGCAGCAAAGCCATCCACTATGGCCTGCACGTTTCCCAGAGTCACTACCCTTGATATCACCAGGTCTCTCATTGCCCTGGCAACTTGGATCACAGCAGCCCCCACAGTAGATTTGCCCACTCCAAATTGATTCCCGACTGACCGGTAGCTGTCTGGCATTGCAAGCTTCCACAGGGCTATCGCCACTCGCTTCTCAACTGTGAGGGCTGCTCTCATCCCGGTATTCTGGCGCTTCAGGGCAGGGGAAAGCAAGTCACAAAGTTCCATGAAAGTGCCCTTATGCATGCGAAAGTTTCGCAGCCACTGGGAATCGTCCCACACCTGCAGCACGATGCGGTCCCACCAGTCTGTGCTTGTTTCCCGGGCCCAGAATCGGCGTTCCACGGCATGAACCTGCCCCAGTAACACCATGATTTCAACACTGCTGGGGCCTGTGCCTTGTGAGAGGTTTATGTCCATGTCAATTTCCTCCTCACTCTCGTCGCCGCGCTGCAATCGCCTCCTCCTCGCCTGGTCCTGGTTTTGCTTTGGCATGTCCTCGATCTGCATATACTCCAGGACAATGCGTGTGGTGTTCATAGTGCTCATAATTGCCGCGGTGATCTGAGCGGTCTCCATGATCCCAGTGCTAGCTATGGCGCCTGGTCTGAAAAAAGGCGCGAAACTAGTATCTGACGGACCAGGGGAAGGAGGGAGGGAGGGAGGGGCGAGTGACGACATGGCGTACAGGTACAGGGAATTAAAATCAAGAAAGGTGGCTTTGCATCAGGGAGAAACACAAACAACTGTCACACAGAATGCCCCCCCCCCAAAGATTGAACTCAAAAGCCTGGGTTTAGCAGACCGTTGATTTGACGGAGGGAGGGGGGAAGCAAATGAATACAGAATAAATCTATTTTTTACATCTTAAGACGATGGTGCAGCATGACTGATAGCCCTCGGCATTTTCTGGGTGCTTGGCAGCAAATACTGGGCGCTTGGCAGTTAGCCTTCAGGCCTATTGCACCATCTGATACCCACTGCAGTATGACAACGATGGATACCAGTCGTAATATACTATCTACTGCCAAAAGGCAAGGGGTTGCTGCTGTGTAGCAATCTAGCCCCACGTCTGCCAGCCCCATGTCTGCCAGCACCCAGATCGCCCTCGGCCTCTTCTGGGTGCTTAGCAGAAATTACTGGGCGCTTGGCAGAAAATAGCATACTACAACTCAGCTAACATGCGATGAGCCAACAGGGCGCGTGGCAGAAAATGGCATACTACGACTGATAACCATCATTGTCTGTCCAGGTGCCCATGATCAACAGCCACTGCTGTACGACGAGGACGGTTACCAGTCGTAATAAACCATCTACTGCCAAAAGGCAAGGGGGCTGGTGCAATGCAGCCCCACGGCTGCCGGCACCCAGATCGCCAATGAAGGCTACCAGTCATGCTGCACCGTCTACCGCCAAAAGGCAGTTAGCTGCTGCTGCTGTGTAGCAATGCAGTCCCACGTCTGCCGGCACCCAGATGACATATGGTGATGGTGAGCTGAGCTGAGCGGGCTCCATGCTTGCCGTGGTATGTTGTCTGCACAGGTAACCCAGGTAAAAAGGCGCGAATCTATTGTCTGCCGTTGCTGTGACG
>NW_020678819.1:0-2456 GCF_002925995.2 Terrapene triunguis | reverse complement strand
TCCTTTCACCAACTCCTGGTGAATACAGATCCAAACCCCCTTGGATCTTGAAACAAGGAGAAATCAATCTGGTTCTTAAAAAGAAGGCTTTTAATTAAAGAAAAAGGTAAAAATCATCTCTGTAAAATCAGTATGGAAAATACTTTACAGGGTAATCAAACTTAAAGAGCTCAGAGGACCCCCCTCTGTCTTAGGTTCAAAGTACAGCAAACAAAGATACACACTCTGGTAAAAAGGTACATTTACAAGTTGAGAAAACAAAGTAAATCTAAGACGCCTTGCCGGTCTTTTTACTTACAAGTTTGAAATAGGAGAGACTTGTTTAGAAGGATGGGTAGAACCTGGATTGATGTCTGGTCCCTCTCAGTCCCAAGAGCGAACCACCCTTAAAACAAAGAGCACACACAAAAGCCTTTCCCCCCCCCCAAGATTTGAAAGTATCTTGCCCCCTTATTGGTCCTTCGGGTCAGGTGTCAGCCAGGTTACCCGAGCTTCTTAACCCTTTTACAGGTAAAAGGATTTGGAGTCTCTGTACACAGGAGAGCTGTTTCCCTTCCCTTTATAGTTATGACACTAGCTTTCTACATCGAGCGCACTAAGCCATTCAGGAAGTCGAACCAGTTGTTCATAGTGGTGGCAGACTGGATGAAAGGGCTCCCGGTCTCATCTCAAAGAATATCCTCCTGGATCACAACATGCATCCGCACATGCTATGAGCTGCCCAAAGTACTGGCCCCGGCTCTTATGGCACACTCCACAAGGGCCCAGACCTCAGCAGCAGCGTTCTTGGCCCAGGTCCCGATCCAAGAAATCTGCAGGGCAGCAACTTGGTCCTTAGTGCATACCTTCACCTCTCACTATGCCATCGTCCGGCACGCCAGAGATGATGCGGCTTTTGGCAGAGCGGTGCTACAAACAGCGTTTCCTTAACTCCGACCCCACTGTGACGTTCCCCTGGCGTTATCTGGACCGGTGATCTGCTAGGTCACTCCAATCCTCGACTCTGGGAGCCAGCCTGACCCTGCTATGCTGTGAGAACCCCCACTCCTGGGCTGGTCACGCACAGCCTGTGGCATGTAAGCTGCTCCTTGGATTGTGCAACCGAATGACACTAGCCAATATCTCCGGTCCCAGATGCAACCCTAGAAACCTCCGTCTTGCAGTGTCCAGTTATGTCCAGAAATATATACACGGCAAGCTTATATGAGTTTGTCAGTTTAACAAAGAAATTGATATGCACCAGGCTTGTTATCCCCAGGGGAGTCTCTGACACACTTCAAACCAAACACACTGCATCAGGTAGAATAAACAAACAGATTTATTAACTACAAAAGATAGATTTTAATTGATTATAAGTCAAAGCACAACAAGTCAGATTTGGTCAAATGAAATAAAAGCAAAATGCATTCTAAGCTGATCTTAACACTTCCAGTGCCCTTACAAACTTAGATGCTTCTCACCACAGGCTGGCTGGTTGCCCTTCAACCAGGCTCTCCCCTTTGATCAGCGCTTCAGTCGCTTGGTGGTGATGTCTGTAGATGGAGGTGGAAGAGAGGGGAAGAGCATGGCAAACGTCTTTCCCTTTTATCATGTTCTTTCTTCCCTCTTGGCTTTGCCCCCCCCCCTTCAGAGTCAGGTGAGCATTACCTCATCGCAGTCCCAAACTGACCAAGGGAAGTGGGGGGTGGGGGGTGACTCACTTGAGAGTCCAACAGATCTTTTGTTGCTGCCTAGGCCAGTGTCCTTTGTTCCTGTGAGGCTGGGCTGGGTTTGTCCCATCCATGCCCTGATGAGGTGTGAACTGCCCCTCTGCTCCTGGAGAGTTGTGCCTGGGCTTGTTTTAAGCCATGAGGACACATTTTCAGTCCTCATGAAATATACATGAAATTACAACCTATAACAGCAATGCTCAGTGCATCATGAGCCTTCCGAAGACACCCGACATGACAAACTTTGCATTGGACACCACACAATCATAAGGATGAACATGGGGGTGCAGGGTGTTCCCCTGAGGCACAGAGTGTCACACACACCGCCTAGGTAAGGCTTGGGAGTCACCTAATTGGAATCAATATGAGCAATCACTCAAAGAAGAAAAAACGGTTACTCACCTTTGTAACTGTTGTTCTTCGAGATGTGTTGCTCATATCCATTCCAAACCTGCCCCCCTTCCCCTCGGTCGGAGTAGCCGGCAAAAAGGAACTGAGGAGGCGCTGGGTGGGCAGGGTCATATATTGAGCGCCATGAAGGTGCCATTCCAGGGGGCTCCACAGCCAACCCAACGGGTGCTGCTAGGGGAAAAACTTTCCAATGACTGTGCACACGGCGCGCACACACCTAATTGGAATGGACGTGAGCAACACATCTCGAGGAACAACAGTTATGAGAGGTGAGTAACCGTTTTTTCTTTTCCCTGATCCCGTTCTTTCCCCTCCCAGACAATGCCCCCATTACCT
>NW_020678818.1:0-1953 GCF_002925995.2 Terrapene triunguis | reverse complement strand
CAAAAAGCCGGACATGTCCGGGGAAATCCGGACGTATGGTAACCCTACTTTTGCAGAATATGGATTCCAGAGTTTGGACTGTGGGCTAAACCTCTGTATGAATGTGTTAAGGGAGCGGATCATGACCCCTTTTCACTGGTCCCCAGAAGCGGACAGGGCATTTCAGTTACTAGGTGCCTGGAAGCGTCCTGTGGCATACTTTTCTAAACAACTGGATCAAGTTTCAAAGGGATGATCAGCCTGTTTGAGGGCGGTCGCAGCTACGGCTCTAGTGCTTGGGAGAAGCTGGAAAGCTGACACTGGGAGGAAGTGTGCAAGTGTGTATGTTCCTCATATGGTTCGAGCCTTGCTGGACACTAAGGGTGGTCTTTGGCTCACACAGGCTCGGGTTGCTCGGTACCAGGCGAAGCTGTTAGAGAATCCTGAAGTCACCCTGCAGATCTGTCCCTCCCTTAATCCAGCTACCCTGCTATCAGAGACAGAGAAGCAGGAACATGACTGTTTAGAAATCATAGATGTTCAGTATTCTAGCCGCCCAGATCTAAAAGATCAGCCACTCCCAAATGCTGACTTGGAATGGTATACAGATGGAAGTAGTACTGTTGTGGATGGGCAAAGGAGGGCTGGTTATGCTATTGTGTCTCTTCATGATACCGTGGAAGCTGAGAGTTTACCGGCAGGGAAATGCTAACAGCCCAAGGCTCTCCAGTTAAGTATGGGTCTCAAATTCTCCGACTTTTAGAAGCAGTACAACTCCCCTCAGCAGTAGCAGTGGTGCATTGCAAGGCCCATCAAAGGGAAGATCAAAATGTAACCAAGGGTAATGCCAGAGCAGACAGGGAGGCTAAGCGAGCTGCTACCCTGAAATCACCAACTGAGGAGAATGCCCAAATGCATGCCCTCATCCCATCAGTGGGTGAGCTTGCAGCCCCTCAGTACTCCCAAGAGGACAGAAACCTGGCTGACAGTCTCGGTCTCCAGGAAAAGGAGGGATGGCTTTATTCCACAGAGGGAAAAATCCTCCTGCCCAAGGGCTTGATTCAACCAGTGTTGCAGGAACTGCATCAAACCACACACGCAGGCAGAGAGGCTCTTATCCAGCTCATGAATAAATGTTTTCTAACCTCTAGACTTAAACCCCTAGCATCACAGGTACAAGCTGAAGGTTTAATCTGCCAAAAGAATAACCCTCGACCAGGAGTAGCAGTGCCACCAGCCACCCTGGAACCTACCCCAGGCCCAGGATTGGTGTGGCAAATAGACTTTACTGAGTTTCCAAGGACTCAAGGGTACAGGTACCTTCTCGTCTTAGTGGATCGATTCAGCGGGGGGCCTGAAGCCTTCCCATGTCGCAACAACACTGCCAAGACAGTGGCTCTTAAGTTTGTCAAGGAAATCATTCCTCGCTTCCGCCTTCCTCAGTGGATGGAATCTGATAATGGAACACACTTCACATCTCAAGTGGTTCAAAAGATATCAAGTGCTCTGCATTCGTGCTCTCCCTAAGGGTAGGATAGGGCTTAGTCCCTTCGAGATTATGTTTGGAAGAGCATGGCCTATGAATGGTACCCCAGTTCTGGCAGGGGAATGGGAAATGGGGTGTGGTTTTTTGTCTCAGTACATGTGCCCTCTGTCTGCTGTTCTTTCTTTTCTTCACAGGTACACCAAAGATTCACAGCCTCTTCTGCTGGATACTCGGGTCCACTCCCTGCAGCCTGATGACTCCATTCTCGTGCGGACCTGGAAGGACGAGCCTCTCCAAGAGAAGTGGAAGGGACCCCACACCGTCCTGCTTGTTATCCATACGGCGGCAAAGGTCGAAGGACACAAGAACTGGATTCATCACTCTCGACTGAAAGCAGTGCCCGCTCCTAAACAGTGGACTGTCCAGCCTGCGGAGAAGACTGCTAGCGACGATTTGGAACTTAAGCTGCTATTCAAAAGACAGTGAGG
>NW_020678817.1:0-2108 GCF_002925995.2 Terrapene triunguis | reverse complement strand
ACCTGTACCCTGACTGCCCAAAACCTTATCCACCCCCCCCAGAAAGCACCCCCGAACTCCCGACCCCCCCCGTCTCTTGACTGCCCCCTCCAAAACTTCCCTGCCCCTTCTCCGACCCCCTGGCCCCCTTGTTGTTGGCCTTTCTTCGCCTAATGTCTCGGTTAACCCTGCTCAGGAACTGCCTGAGCCGCTGAGCAGCAGTGGGGGAGGAGCTCCAGACTGCCGGAGCCGATCTGCGATGCAGGGAGGGAGGGAGGGAGGGAGGGAGTGATTTCTGCTGCAGGGGGAGGAGGAGGACGTGCTCTCTCAGGCTGAGTGTCGGAGCCCCATGTAAATGATACCGTCCGGCCGGCAGCACTGTTAGCCGTGCGTGCTCTGCATGGGGGGGGGGGGAAGTCCGGACATTTACAAATTCCCCCCGGACGCTATTTTTAGCTTAAAAAGTCGGACATTTCCGGGGGAATCCGGACGAATGGTAACCCTACCTTTATATATCTTTTGCATAAGGCGGGAACCCTTTGTCCCTCTGGGTTTCCACCCCCCGTCACTGGAAAAGCACAAGGTTAAAGATGGATTCCAGTTCAGGAGACATGATCACATGTCACTGCAAGACTTCATTACTCACTTGCCAGCACACACATATACAGGAAGACTCACAGGTAAACACAGTCATCTGCAGACAATGGTCCTGGTTAATGGGAGTCATCAAGATTCCAAACCATCATTAATGGCCCACACTTTACATAATTACAATAGGCCCTCAGAGTTACATTTTATATTTCTAGTTTTAGATACAAGAGTGGTACATTTATACAAATCAGATGATCATACTCAGTAGATTATAAGCTTTGTAATGATAGCTTACAAACGACCTTTTGCATGAAGCATATCCCAGTTACGGTACATTCACTTATTACCGTATTTTCTCTAAAACTATCCCAGTTACATTATATTGACTTATTATCAAGTTTTTATAAAACCATATAGACTGCACAACGTCACATACAGAATATATCACATTGTACCTGGGGAGTTACAAAGTAGTTTACAAACTTGAATTCAAGGAGCCTGACAGCTGCCCTGAGCAGGACCAGCTGATGGTGGGGCTGTACTGAGGGGTCTGCGAGCTGCAGCGGGATGCACTGGACTGGGTTTCGCTCTGGTGGAGCAGGTGAGAGGGTCTGGGGGCCAGTGCATTGAGGGAGGGGCTGTCACCCCAGTGGCTGAAGCCCGGAGCACTGACCCCCTCACCCCTCTTGTGGCTGAAGTCCAGAGCCCCAACCTCCCTCCCTGCCCTCCTGTGGATGAGTCGCAGAGCCCAGACCCCCCACTCCCCTCCACCTCCCCAGCGGCTGAAGCTTGGAGCCCTGATTCCCCCCCATGGCAGCCGAAGACCAGGTCTCTTCCCTTCATCTGTCTTGGTGGCTTGAGCCTGGACCACAAGCCCGGAGTCCTCCCTCCACCCTGGGTGCTATAGCCCGGATCCTGGAGTCTCTACCCAGTTGTGGGAGACCAGAGCCCCAAACCCAGAGCTCCCCCTCCATCGATCAAGCCTGGAGCCCTGAGCCCATCCCCACCCCCGGGAGTTGTTTCGGAAGATGGTACACAGCTATGTAGGGCCCTATGAAATCTCTTTTATTATTGGGGATTTTCCAATTTAGTATTTTCTGAGTTTTGTCCTTTCCATTTCTTAAAAATTAATTCCGTCTTTATGGTTTTTGTGTTAATCACAATTGTTTGATACACTGACCACAGTTAAGTAGCTTTACTATAAATGCACACAAATGTTCAGAAGTGGCTTGCAAGGGGAGAAACTGAGTTTACTAAAAGAATCCTACAATTTAAACAAAACTTCCTGCAGATGCCCAGTGTACGGTAAAAGTGACATTTTTAATTCACCTTTTAAAGTAGCCGTCAGTAACACGACCAACTGACATTGCTGAACAGTGACATTACAGTCCACAGCAGTGTGTGTGTGCATGGGGGAGGGAGGTTGTGGGGGGAGTGGAGTGTGTGTGTGTGTGTGTTGGGGGAGAGTATATATGGGTGTGTTGGGGAGTGGGGGAGGAGTGTGTGTGTGGGTGGAAGTTTATGGGGCGCAGTGGAGG
>NW_020678816.1:0-2900 GCF_002925995.2 Terrapene triunguis | reverse complement strand
TTCTGTTACTCTTCTTTCTTAGGCCTGGTCTACACTGGGGGGGGGGGATCGATCTAAGATACGCAACTTCAGCTACGCAAATAATTTAGCTGAAGTCGACGTATTTAGATCTACTCCCCGTGGTGTCTTCACTGCAGTGAGTCGACTGCTGCCGCTCCCCCGATGACTCCGCCTGTGCCTCTCACACCAGTGGAGTACCGGAGTCGACGGGAGAGCGCTCAGGGGTCGATTTATCGTGTCTAGACTAGACGCGATAAATCAACCCCCACTGGATCAATCGCTGCCCGCTGATCCAGCGGGTAGTATAGACATACCCTTAGAAAGAAATGCAAAGGGTATTAAATTGACTCCCCAAGATGCTCAGACACAGGGCTCATCTCAAGGCTTTAAGGAAAGGGAGGGCCAGTATAAATCTGTGATCAAATGAGGAATTTTCCAGGCCCTGAGGGGACGGCAGAGTGTCCCCCTTATATACTACTAAAAAAGAAAGCATCCCTAAAGGCTTTGCTTTTCCAGTTATACCTTTTGCTGTCCAAAAAACAGCCTATGAAATGCTAGGGTACTCACAGCAACAGGCTGGAGGGAGGTCTCATCATCAGAGATACTGCTATTGACTTTTTGGACTGGTTTCTCCTCCAGGATTGTTATCAGCAACTGAAGAACATTGAGGGTGGTTTCTCTTCTGGTGCCCAGGAACCTCCATAGCTCAGTTGTGTTGCTACGAATTTAGAGGCCCAATAAAATAATACTTTGTACTTCTATAACAACTTCCATTCAAAAATCTCAGAGGGCTGCAGTGAAACGAGCCTCACAACACCTATGTGCAGTACTGTAAGTAAGTATAATTATCTGCATTTTACAGATGAAGAAACCGAGTCTCAGAGCTGTAAAGTGATTTGCTCATGGTCAAACAATGAGACACTGACAGCTGGGTAAAGAACCCGGGGGTCTCATGCTTAGCTCTGTGCTCAGACCACTAGATACGATGCATCCCTCATGAATGGATCTTCTACATGGATCAAACCTATACTGCTATAACTCGTCTCCCTATCCAAATATATTGGTGATGTCTTGAGTGGAATCATGCCCTGGGTCAGAGAGCAGAGAAGTAAGAAACAATGTGTCCTGGGAAAGGAAAAAAGAAGGAAGAAGGGATTCCCCACCAATCATATGGACATGACACTGGTTCCATTTGCCACAACTGTGTGTTATTACACCAGAAAAGTAGGCTGTCTCACGGTTTCCAGTAAAGCCAGCCATGTCGTTTCCATACAGTCAGCTATCACACAGTATAGATTATAACACATCAAATAATTAATCACAACTAGAGCAGGTCAAAAACTTTTAAAAAATTGACTGAATTTGTTGTTAAAATTTCAACTTTTGCCAAATAGAAGATGAATTTTTTTGTGAAAATTATATCCTATTTTTCAACTAGCTCTAATCACAACCCAGTGCAATGAGGAGAGTAACATGAAATCTGAGTGTGTAAAATGCTGAGACAAAGAGAAAGAAGGAACATACATTTGGAGAGCCAAGGCAGGAAGAGCACTGGCAAGCTTTCTACCTGTCCCATGGGAGATTGTGGTCCAACAGGATCGGCACCACTTTCTTGGTGTTGTTTCCAGCCAAGAAGCACACTGCCCTCAACATTTCTTGCCTCGTGATGGGTTCATGGATGAGGCTGAGGCGCTTGTAAATGCCAGTCAGAGTGTCGTCTACCTGCAAGAAAAACACAGTTAAAGGTTTTTTCCTATACTTGGGTGTATGTGTTTGTATGTTTGGAATGGGGGATCTTGTTCTATTTCCCCCTCCTGGTGAGTTTAAATCTCAGTGCCACAGTGATGATCACTCAGCAATAGGATGAGTTCCCCTCTCCAGAGAAGACACCTTCCTAAAGAACAAAACAAGTCAATTTCTGGAGTGCAGGGGACTCCCAGAGAAACACCAGATAGGTAAATATATTCCCAGACAAAATCCTTTTTTGGGCAGGCAGAGTTACAGTTGGAATTTTTCTACCTACCCACCCACCCACACTTATGTCTTTTATACAAATAATTTTATATATATACACATACACACACACACACACACACATATATATGTATGTGTATATACAGATACATATATACACACACACACATATACATATATGTGTGTATATACAGACACATATACACATACACACATATACATACACACACGCGCGCGCGCACACACACACACACACACACACACACACACACACACACCCTCCCCAAAATAGCAAACATATTTCTGTTACATGGCTTATTTCAGATTAAGACAAAACAACAATCAGTGGCGGAAATCTAAAGTCTTGTTGGGAGAGAGGACAATATGACTCCTCTATAACATTTTATATCTTGAACTAACTCTCATTCCATAGGAAGCTGCACCTCCCCACAGCCTACGGACATCCCCTTTACAATTAAACCTGCAAGAATTGGAATAAAGAATGATAATATTTCCTTTCACTTACACACACATATGCCATAGACCATAAGAATCTCATTAGAAGGTTGTGGTTCATGAAAAAAAATCTTTTGAAAGTCATGGAATTGAACAAGTTAAGGATTCACAAATCACCTTAACTATAACCCTACATTTCCATCTAATGTATATAGTATAACTACTGCAAACCCTGTTTAGAACCCCTTTTCACAAGTGAATGACAATGAAAGTGCCTCTCTTCTCTCCTCTATGGCAGTGGTTCTCAAACTAGGACTGCCGCTTGTTCAGAGAAAGCCCCTGGCGAGCCGGGCCGGTTTGTTTACCTGCCGCGTCCGCAGGTTCAGCAGATCATGGCTCCCACTGGCCGCGGTTCGCCGCTCCAGGCCAATGGGGGCTGCAGGAAGGGGGCCCAGCACGTCCCTCGGCCC
>NW_020678815.1:0-2013 GCF_002925995.2 Terrapene triunguis | reverse complement strand
TTTCTATTTTCTTCTTTTGTGGTTGTGATATTTGTCTTCAGCCCTGAAATAGAAACAAGCCATTATAGCCAATGTCTTGTTAGGATCTCAGCATTTAACAGATTACTCCAAAACTGCTTGGCTGACTGAACTTTCACTGATGAAAGTCTGAACATTAGAGAAGCCCGAAGTCTTTCAAGACTGAAAATATCCTTTAAATCTAAGCACTTCCTTCAAAATCTTGTCACTGTCTTCCCTTTGAGGGGTCATTTCCAGTGAGCTTTATTCAAGTCTCATTGCACAACCCTGCACTCTGACAGAGCACAATGTATCTTGTAAAAACAACTGCATAAAGCCATTTTATGAGACAAGCAGCCACTCCATCCTATGCACCAAAGTATATGGTCAAAGCATTTGTGTTTTTGTGAGCTCATACACACTTGCTAGGAATTGTGCTATACAATTTCTCCCATTTCTGTTATAAAGCAATATAGGGTCACAAAGGCCTGGTCTACACTAGGCTTTTATGTCGAATTTAGCGCCATTACATCGAATTAACCCTGCACCCGTCCACACCACGAAGCTATTTAGTTCGACATAGAGCTCTCTTAAATTCGACTTCTGTACTCCTCCCCAACGAGAGGAGTAGCGCTAAATTCGAAATGGCCATATCGAATTAGGCTAGGTGTGGATAGAAATCGACGCTAATAGCTCCGGGAGCTATCCCACAGTGCACCACTCTGTTGACGCTCTGGACAGCAGTCCGAGCTCGGATGCTCTGACCAGCCACACAGGAAAAGCCCCGGGAAAATTTGAATTCCCTTTCCTGTCTGGGCAGTTTGAATCTCATTTCCTGTTTGGACATCGTGGCGAGCTCAGCAGCACTGGCAACGATGCAGAGCTCTCCAGCAGATATGGCCATGCAATCTCAGAATAGAAAGAGGGCCCCAGCATGGACTGATCGGGAAGTCTTGGATCTCATCGCTGTGTGAGGCGATGAGTCTGTGCTTTCAGAGCTGCGCTCCAAAAGAAGGAATGCTAAGATCTACGAGAAGATCTCTAAAGCCATGGCAGAGAGAGGATACAGCCGGGATGCAACGCAGTGCCGCGTGAAAATCAAGGAGCTGAGACAAGGCTACCAAAAAACCAAAGAGGCAAACGGACGCTCCGGATCCAAGCCCCACACATCACGTTTCTACGAGGCACTGCATTCCATCCTAGGTGCGGCCGCCACCACTACCCCACCACTGACCGTGGACTCTGAGGATGGGATATTGTCCGCGGCTGGTTCCGCGTCGGACATGTTAGCGGACGGGGAAGATGAAGAAGGAGATGAGGAGGACGAGGCAGTCGACAGCGCTGGCACCGCTGATTTCCCCGACAGCCAGGAGCTCTTCATCACCCTTACCGAGATCCCCTACCAACCGTCCCCAGCCGTTAGCCCGGACACAGAATCAGGGGAAGGATCAAGCAGTAAGTGCTTTAAACATCTAAACATTTATTTTTAACAGAAGTGGAATATTTATAATATTAACAGTGGGTTTTTCATGATTTCTTTGCCTTAGGCGCTTAACTATTTAGTCCCAACTATTTAAAAAAAATCAAACAATGTCCGGTTTTTCATGATTCTCCAGCCAAAAACGCTCCACTCTTTACTTCCTGCCAGTGCAGCTACACCAAAATACGGTCTATATGGCCGGGGATCGAGACAAAATCCTCATGGGAGATCTCTACGTAGCTCTCCTGGAGGTAATGTTCAAGCCTGGTCACCAGGTTCCTGGGGAGAGCTATCTTATTTGGTCCCCCATGGTACGAGACATTTCCCCGCCACGACACAATCAAGTATTCTGGGATCATCGCACGGCAGAGCATGGCAGCATACGGCCCTGGTTTTTGCATGCTTTCCCTAAGCATGCGTTCCTTCTCGCTGTCCGAGATCCTCATGAGGGTGATGTCGCTCATGATGCCCTGCTTTGAATTAGGGAGGGGAATGTTAGTATTGGGACTGCTTTACAGCCACGCGGTGGAGGGAGA
>NW_020678814.1:0-1475 GCF_002925995.2 Terrapene triunguis | reverse complement strand
TAGCATTAGAGCTAGTTGAATAGTTTGTCAAAACATTTTTTCAGTGGAAAATGACTTTTTTTTTCTCCCACAAAATCTTTACACAAATATTTCATCTTCTTTTGAAAATATAAAATTTGTGTTTGAAAAGCAAAGCCTGAACTGTGAAAAATATTGTGTTTTTTTTTTGTAACTACACAAATATTTTTAGCTTTTTTTAAAAAAAAAACTTGAAAAAATTCAAAGAAAATGCAAATGAATTTTTCTTCATCAAAACTTTTAACGGGTGAAAAACTATTTTGTGATCTACTCTAATTAATATCTGATTTAAGTCTGCACAATTGAGAGTTTTTATGTGGTCTGCTGCTGTAGAAGATTAGCTATGGTTGGTGCATGGTAATAGCAGCCCCATATCGATCTCACATTTTGCATCTCTGAGCCATTCCAGAGATGTCACACATTCATCTGGGCTGTAGGGATGGCCTGCAGAGTGGCTGCTGGAAGCCATCAGGAGCCACTATTTTACTTACTGAGCAAGAAGCCAGATGGCCTCTTTGCCTCTGGTCTCCCTGCTCCACCTCCTGGAGCCATGAGAAGGAGCAAGTGGCATCAGCAGCAAAAGCGTATGGTAGAGGCAGAGAGCCAGAGGAGGAATGTAAAGAGGGATGACCTGATCAAAGCAATGAGCTAGGGAAATGATCATTGTAGCAGCATTCTGAATGGACGTGAGCAGGGCAGGATTATATTTGTCAAGGTCAGAGAAGAGGATGCTGCAATAATTAAGACTCTAAATGGTGAGAGCTTGGATGAGAGTTTTAGCTAGGCAGATGGAGAGGAAAGGCTGCGCATATCTTAAAGATGTTAGGCAGGAAGAATCTGCAAGATTTAAACATAGCCTGGAAGTGAAGATAAAGGGAGAGGGCAGAATCAGAGCTGGTGCACAGGTTAGACATGAGTCAGTGGTAGGATGGTGGTGCTGTCCATAGGGAGTTGGGAGAGCTTGGGTGTAAGAGCTCTGTTTTGGCTATTTTGACCTTAAATTGACAGCTGGACATTCATGGGAAGATGTCAGAAAGACAAGCCAAGATTTTAGTTTGGCCTGAAGGAGGAGTGGAGAGGTAGAATCACCACTTTTAGAGCTGATAGCTGAATTTGTGGTTATAGGCAAATTATTTACAGTAAGCCAATTACTTAATCAAATTTACATAAAATGTTCCGTGGAGCAGCGCAAGAGTTGGTAGCTCCATAGACTGTATTTTGCAGCTACTAGACAGTATTAATCATGTCCTGAAAAGGATGCTCAGCACCTGCATGTTTGGCAGGGCCGGCTCCAGGCACCAGCTTAACAAGCAGGTGCTTGGGGCGGCCAAGGGAGAGGGGCGGCACATGCGGCAATTCGGGGGCGGCAGGTCCCTCACTCCCTCTAGGAGCCAAGGACCTGCCGCTGAACTGCCGCCGCCGATCGCGGCTTTTTTTTTTTCCCCAATTGCCGCCGC
>NW_020678813.1:0-10505 GCF_002925995.2 Terrapene triunguis | reverse complement strand
CCCCCCCCCCCGTAGTGAAGACCTGCCCTTAGTCCCGGCCCTCTCTGAAGGGCTCTAAATTTGACTCTGTAAGTGTCAGGTGTAACTTGAAATTGTTTCAAAACCAAATCCTTAAATTTACCATAGTGAGAAGTCTCCCCAAAAGGCATCTTGTTGAATACATCCAGAGCTCTTCCAGTCAATTTTGCTACCAATGTAGTCATCTTGTGCTCGTTAGAAATTGCATGGAGTGTGCACAGTCTCTCAAAGGTGAGGAAATATTCAGCCATATCACTGGATTCATTGTATTGTGGACATAGTCGCTCCCATCCATGGATTTTTGAGGGAGGATTGTTAGGATTATTTGGTGTATTTGACTGAATCCTTTCTAACTCCAGTGCATGCTGCTAGGCCTCCCTCTGGATCTCCATAGCCCTCTGGTGGTCAGCCCCTTCCTTGGCCCTTTCTGCTTCAACCCTTGTCTTTTCAATTTCCAAAGCTCTTTCGTGGGCAGCTGCCTCTGCTTCCATTCTGTTTTTTTCTCTTTCCAGATTTCTTTTGTGGGCAGCCTCATCTCTGACCATCTGTCTGTCATGTTCTTTTCTGTTTTCCTCAGCCTGCAATCTGGCTAATTCTAGTTCCTTTTGCACAGTGTGTTTCTCCCTGTCTGTCATCTTCCCCCCACACACACTCAGGGCAGGTCTACACTACCCGCCTGAATCGGCGGGTAGAAATTGATCTCTCGGGGATCGAATTATCGCGTCTCATCGGGACGCGACAATCGATCCCCGAATCGACGTTTCTACTCCACCAGCGGAGGTAGAAGTAAGCGCCGTCGACAGGGGAGCCACGGAGGTCGATTTGCCGCCGTCCTCACAGCGGGGTAAGTCGGCTCGGATACGTCGAATTCAGCTACGCTATTCGGGTAGCTGAATTTGCGTATCTTAAATCGACCCCCCCCCACCAGAGTGGGGGCGTAGCCTAAGAGTAAGAAAGAAACAAGAAAAACTCTTTTTTCTACCTTTTTTTTTTTGCAAAATGTTAATTACTCTCCAGGTGTTCACAGCTGGAAACTTTCCTCTAACAAAAGCCTTTGTTAGAAAACTTAACACCTCTGCCTTCAGGCACAGAGAGATAAGATCTGTACCTCTCTTCACTGCTTCCCAAGCAGCCCAAAAGGAGAGGAAAAAAATCTTACTGGCTTTTGGTTCAAAATGAATCCCACTTCGCTGCCTACCATGTCAAGGTGTCACCCCCACTCTGAAATTTAGGGTACAGATGTGGGGACCTGCATGAGATAACCCCTAAGCTTATTTACCAGCTTAGATCTAGTAGCTGCCACCACCAAATAGTTTAAACAAACGTTTATGGGAGAGTCATTTGGAAACTCTGTCTTCCCCCGAAATATTTCCCCAGTCTTTATCCCCCTTTTCCTGGCACGATTGAGACTGATTCACCTCCCACCAATTCCTGATGAGCCCAGATCCAAAAAATCCTTGGATCTTAAACAAGGAAAAATCAATCAGGTTCTTAAAAGAAGACTTTTAATTAAAGAAAAAGGGTGAAAGGAATACCTCTGTGAGATGAGCATGCAAGCTACTCTCACAGACAACAGATTCAAAACACAGAGGATATCCCTCTGGGCACAATCTTAATTACACAAAGAAACCCAATTTGATTCTCCCTCTCTGCAAAAAGAAAGTCACAAAAGAAAATAAACATAATCTAATACATTCCTTCTCTAAACACTTACGACTTTTAAGAAATGTTAGATGGCTGATTCCTGGATCCTTCATTCCGGCACAAACTTTTCTGAACAGACCAAAGACTGATTTCCCTCCTCCCTCTTTGAAAACATCTTGTCCCCCCATTGGTTCCTCTGGTCAGGTGTCAGCTAGGTTATGTGAACTTCTTAACCCTTTACAGGTAAAAGAGGAATTAACCCTTAACTGTGTGTTTATGACAGGGTTTCCCATCTAGATATACCTTTCTATTTCCTCGGGAACACCATCTAAGAACTGCTCCATTTGCATTAGGAAAAACAGATCTTCCAGAGATTTAATGCTTGCTCCTGATATCCAGGCATCCCAATTTCTTACAATATGGTAGGCGTGTTGGGAAAATGCCACGTCTGGTTTCCACTTCAGGGCTCTGAACCGGCGATGGGCATGCTTGGGTGTTAGCCCCATTCTAATTCTGGCCTTGTTTTTAAAAAGTTCGTAGCTTGTTCATGTGTTCCTTAGGCATTTCAGCTGCCACCTCTGCTAAGGGTCCACTGAGCTGAGGTCTCAGCTCCACCATATACTGGTCTGTAGAGATGCTGTACCCAAGGCAGGCCCTTTCAAAATTTTCTAAGAAGGCCTCTGTATCATCGCCTCCCTTGTAGGTGGGGAACTTTCTGGGATGGGAAGCGGTACCTGGAGAAGGATTGCTAGGGTTGTCTGGTATATTGTGCTTAGCCCTTGCCCTCTCTAACTCCAGTTCATGCTTCTGGGCCTCCATAGCCCTCTTGTGGGCAGTTTCCTCTGCCTCCACAGCTCTCTTGTGGGCAGTTTCTTCCCTGGCTTTTTCTGCCTCCATCCTGGCTTTTTCTGCCTCCATAGCCTTTCTGCTTAACCTAGCTTAACTCGAGAACTAGAAAGAAAAGAAAACACTTGTGAATTCCCTTGCAGGAAGTTATCTACCCTGCCCTCAGGCAGAGAAAAAAAAACTCCAGCTGCTCACAGCTTAAAAAAAACCTCTCTGCTTTCTAAGCAGCCAAAAAGGAAAAATCAATTGTCCTTTTAAAATCCTACTGGGCTTTTGGTTCAAAATGATCCCACCACGCTGCCACCATATCAAGGTTCCTTCCCCACTCTGAACTCTGGGGTACAGATGTGGGGACCCGCATGAAAGACCCCCTAAGCTTATTTGTACCAGCTTAGGTTTAAAACTTTCCCAAGGCACAAATTCCACCTTTAACAGTATGCTGCCACCACCAAGTGATTTAAACAAACGTTCAGGGAAGGCCACTTGGAGCCCTACCTTCCCCAAATATCCCCCCAAGCCCCTACGCTCCCTTTCCCAGGGAGGCTTGAGAATAATATCCTCACCAATTAGTACAGGTGAACACAGACCCAAACCCTTGGATCTTAAGAACAATGAAAAATCAATTGGGTTCTTAAAAGAGGAATTTTAATTAAAGAAAAGGTAAAAGAATCACCTCTGTAAAATCAGGATGGTAAGTACTTTACAGAATAACAAAAGACTCAAAAACACAGAGGATTTCCCCTCTAGGCAAAACTTTAAAGTTACAAAAACAGGGATAAACCTCCCTCTTAGCACAGGGAAAATTGACAAGCTAAAACAAAAGATAATCTAACACATTTCTTTCTATTACTTACTATTCTGCAATAGTAGATGCTTAGTTCAGATATGGCTTAGGGAGATGTAGTCTCCCTGCCCTGTTTCCTTGTTGACTCCAGGAGACACAGAGAAAAAACCTTCCCCCACAGATTTGAAAGTATCTTCTCCCCTTATTGGTCCTTTTGGTCAGGTGCCACCCAGGTTATCTGAGCTTCTTAACTCTTTACAGGTAAAAGAGGAATTATTCCTTTACAGGGTAAAGAGGGATTTTATGCTACCCTTAGCTGTATGTTTATGACAAACACTTTTGTCAATAAAACATTTTTCAGTCAGGGATGTGGAAAAAACAACAAAACTGCCAGTGTGCTGAGTGCTACGTGAGCAGGAAATGCTTGGTTGGGGTGGTTTGGTGATGTCGGCAGGAGAGCTGTCTTCTACAGGCCTAAAGCGGCCATATGGGAAAGCTTACAGCAGTGTATCTTCAGCGGTACAGCTGTGCTACTGTAAGATCTCTGGTGTAGACATAGCCTCAGTCAGTCAAAGGGAGCAGATTATTACACACTTCTGCAGAAATTTGAAGAGCCTTGAGTACAGCAAAAGAGTAAAATATTCAAAGTGTAAAAATTTTACCTTAGAAGACAAAAGTAAAGTGAGTCCTTTCAAGAATTCCTAACTGATGTAAGGAGGTCAACAGTCCCGCTCTTTCATGGAACTTTCCTGGCTTATGCACCACACAGGTGGAATTGGCTATCAAAAGGATATGCATCCTTGCTCCCACTCCCTTTACCCAGAGGCCTGCTTCACCTTGAGGAATCTAACTATTTTTGAACTCTGTTATATTATTGGCTTTCAAAACATCCTCTGGCAAGGAGTTCCACAGGTTGACTGTGTGCTGTGTGAAGAAATACTTCATTGTGTTTGTTTTAAACATGCTGATAACAAGAAAAAAAGATCAGAACATGCAAAGCACCTTATTTGTATTTCTATTCTCTTTAGTTTCAGTAAAGAATAGAGACAACTGTACAAAATAGAGAGATTTACCAGCATTATATTATATAAAAAACAATAACAATTAAGAAAAGAACATTTAACATATTTAACATCCCATGTCCACTTCTTTATACTATACATGATAATTTTCATTAAAACACAATTTAGAATCAATAACAGATTCATCTCAAGTTTAAGAGTACACCACTACTAGTTCTCTGGGACCTTCTTAAGAGTGGTGGTTCATTACCAATATTTTCTATTCTCCTGTCCCTGGGTAACACCAGGTCAATTTCAGGGATCTGTCTATTTTTGTCAGGTTTAAATTTATCCCATTGGTTTCTGTCTCCTCGGGACATGTTGCTCTATGCCTCCATGAGCCCTGATGAGATTAAAAATCCAATGTTTTAGTTGGCCTCACCTTGGGAGAGGTAGTTTGTGTTTCTGCTGGGTAAGTGAATTGTGCTTGTCTTTGTGATCAGCTGTATCATTGCTCTGCCTAGTGTTAACAATGTAAAATGTTGCATTTTGGCTTCACAAATGCAACATGAGTATCACAGTCCTCCTCATTTTCGCTGGCCGAACGACAGTGGCCTCAGAAAAGCAAAGAGGACCTTCTGCATGAATTTATGCAGAAGTCCCTTGCTGAAAATCAAAAAATTCACGAGTGACCGGGACAGTCAAAGGAGGGTACATGTCAGGAGAGCGCAGATTGCTGTCAAGAAACCGTGGAGTGGCTCCTAAACATTAGTGAGGTGTAACAAGACTCGATTCAGGTGCTTCTAACGCTGTATATAGAGCAGGAAAAAGGGTCAGCTTGCAGCTTCCTGAACAGGCCTGTGTTCCAAAAGATTTGTGCGTTGTGCATCTTTCTGGACCAGCCTGCGTTAATGTCCATGAAACGCCCACATTGATCCACAAGTGCCTGGAGAAACATCGAGAAATACTCCTTCCTATTAATGTACTCAGAGGCTAGGTGGTCTGGTGCCAGAATTGGAATATATGTGCCATCTATCGCCTCTCCACAGTTAGGGAACCCATCTGTGCAAAGCCGTTCACAATGTCACACACGTTGCCCAGCATCATGGGTTTTTTTTCTGAGCAAGATGTGATTAATGGCCCTGCAAACTTGCATCAACATGAGTCCAACGATCGACCTCCGTACTCCGAATTGGTTAGCTACCGATTGTAGCTCTCTGGAGTAGCCAGCTTCCACAGTGCGATCACCATGTGCTTCTCCATCATCAGGGCAGCTATCATTCTCATGTGCTTGCACCACAGGGTGGGAGCCAGCTCATCACAGTCCCATGCAAGTGCTTTTTTCATACAAAAATGCTGCAGCCACTGATCATCATCCCAGACTTGCATGGTGATATAATCTTCATCAATGATCTGGAGGATGGCATGGATTGCACTCTCTGCAAGTTTGCAGATGGCACTAAACTGGGAGGACTGGTAGATATGCTGGAGGGTATCTATAGCATACAGAGGGACCTAGACAAATTAGAGGATTGGGTTTAGGACGGAAGAATCCCATGCACTGCTACAGACTAGGGACTGAATGGCTAGGCAGCAGTTCTGCAGAAAAGGACCTAGGGGTTACAATGGATGAGAAGCTACAGATGAGTCAACAGTGTGCCCTTGTTGCCAAGAAGGCTAACGGCATTTTGGGCTGTATAAGTAGGGGCATTGCCAGCAGATCGAGGGACGTGATCATTCCCCTCTATTCGACATTGATGAGGCCTCATCTGGAGTACTGTGTCCAGTTTTCGGCCCCACACTGCAAGAAGGATGTGGAAAAATTGGGAAGAGTCCAGTGGAGGGCAACAAAAATGATTAGGGGTCTGGAACACATGATTTATGAGGAGTGGCTGAGGGAACTGGGATTGTTTAATCTGCAGAAGAGAAGAATGAGGGGGGATTTGATAGCTGCTTTCAACTATCTGAAAGGGGGTTCCAAAGAGGATGGATCTAGACTGTTCTCAGTGGTGGCAGATGACAGAACAAGGAGTAATGGTCTCAAGTTGCAGTGGGGAAGGTTTAGGTTGGATATTAGGAAAAACTTTTTCACTAGGAGGGTGATAAAGCACTGGAATGGGTTATCTAGGGAGGTGGTGGAAAACCTCCTTCCTTAGAGGTTTTCAAGCTCAGGCTTCACAAAGCCCTGGCTGAGATGATTTAATTGTGGATTGGTCCTGCTTTGAGCAGGGGGTTGGACTAGATGACCTCCTGAGGTCCCTTCCAACCCTGATATTCTATGATTCTATGATCCCACCACTCAGTGCTTGTCTCCTGAGCCCCAAAATGGCATTCCACTGTGGTCAGCACGTCCGTGAATGCCACAAGCAATCCTGTGTTGTCTCTACTACATGTGTCAACATCTTTGTCGGACTCCTCACTCTTCACTTTGCCGTTCAAGGAGTGGTGGACTGCCATTCGTGATGTGTTACTGAGACCCATCAGCATATTCATCAACAGTTCAGGATCTGGTCCCGAAGACTGAAAAGGTGGACGGAGCGTGCAATACAAAAACTGTTGAAAGATGGCGCCAAATGTGGATGGAAGGGAAAGGACTGCTGGGGAGTGAACCGATGCACAACGGGCCATTGGGACAGGACCCAGGTTGCCCCACGACCTCCTGCCCCCTTCCCACAAACTCAGTGGCTGAAGGGGAAGGAGATTCTCTGTAGGATAGCTGCCCAGAGTGCACCACTTTCAATGCCACTGCAAGGGCTGCAAGTGCCACAAGTCTGGCCATGCCATTGCACTGGCAGCTGGTAGTGTGAACACACAGCAGCTCTGTCCCTGCAGCGCTCTCTGAGGGGGATTAACTCCCGGATCGTTACATCTGCAAGTGTGGACATAGCCTAAGTCTGTTCCATTTTGAAAACCCTTCAATGAAGGGTGCTCCACAGTATCATGGTAGAGAGATGTATTGATCACTGATACCATAGCGACAGCCCCATATGGCCTTAGAAAGTGCTCATGTCTCCCCTCAGTCATCTTTCTCCAGATCTGTCTGCTCCTATCTATCCATCCATCCTGGGCATTCACAGGGTACCACAGCCTATGGAGAGCCAGGCATTATCCCTTATTTTCTTTCTAGTCAACTCTATTTTATAAATATACACAAATACACAAAACAGCCAATTCCCCTCTGACTCAGCACAGAGCCCAGGAGTTCTCATCTCCCTTTGGGAAGGTCCCTTAATTCCTGTTTACTCCTAAAGCTGGATAATTAGCACAGAGGTGGAGACATGCTTGTCTATAGCCAGTTTACATTCAGATGCTCTCTTCTCCTCTACAGGCTGAGCGAACCCCACTGGGAATACACAGAGCTATATTATAAACTGTGCCCACCCCGTGTCGGCTCTCGGCGTGGGATGCTGCTGCAGATGCTGGTCTGAGAGAGGTGTGGGACACGGCTACCTGAGGGGGATTCCCAGGGAAGACACTTCCGTCTCAGAATTCGCAGGTACCCATCTCTTGCTGACGAGCTCACCTGCTCAACAAACCCAGTGTAACGTGGGCATGGAGGGGTAGAGAGTAAGTCTGTGGTCCTTTCTGCTCTGCACAAACATGACACATCCCAGGGCTCTTGCCATAATTGATGAGTTTGCCAAAGAATCACTGGTCAAAATGTCACTCTTTTGTGTGCACCCTGCTCATCCCGCCTGATGGACTACCGCCCAAAGGTGACTGCATTTCAGTGGCACAGTAAATCCTTCAGGATGAAAGATGTTAGCAGATGTGCAATATAAGGCCAAATTCTTAGATCACGGCCTGTACTTCACTCAGGCCCCAGTGAGGTAAAACTCCCCCTTTGAGCAACAACTGAGTAGAGTCATCAGGAGCCAGCTGTGTGCTTATAGAATATGAGGGTTGGAAGGGACCTCAGGAAGTCATCTAGTCAAGGGCGGCTCTATGTATTTTGCCGCCCCAAGCACGGCAGTCAGGCGGCTTTCGGCGGTGCGCCTGCGGGAGGTCTGTTGGTAAGGCAGATTCGGCGGTATGCCTGCCGGAGGTCCCCCGGTCCCTAGGCTTCGGGGTACCCGCCGCCGAAGCCACAGTACCGGCAGACCTCCCACAGGCTTGCCGCCGAAGGCTCCCTGACTGCCGCCCCCACAGTGACCAGCATGCCGCCCCCCACGGCTTGCTGCTCCAGGCACGCGCTTGGTGCACTGGTGCCTGGAGCCGCCCCTGCATCTAGTCCAACCCCCTGCTCAAAGCAGGACCAATCCCCAGACAGATTTTTGCCCCAAACCACTGAGCTGTCCCTCCCCCCAGACACAGACACTGTCACCCTCTCCTCTGGCATTTCAGGAATATGTCTGTTAATGGGGCAGGGGGAAGGGCTGTTACCTGACTTTTATCTGCTGGAAAGATTAGAGGTACTAGGGCTCCTCACTAGAACAATTTTTCAACATGGGTAACACATACTTTCTCCTAGCTTCATTCGAGAAGTCAGCTGAACTGTTATGCCTGAAACTTTCAAAAAACAATTCAGCTCGGTCCTTTTTTATTTTTAGATCATTCAAGATCTCCTGGTTAAGTCATTGTCGTCTCTTGCCAAACTTTCTATCATTCCTACACAGTGGGATAGATTGCCCTTGTGCCCTTAATAATGTCTCTGAAAAACTGCCAGCTGTCTTCTATTGTTTATCCCCTTAGCCTTGTTTCCCAGGAGATCTTACATACCAGCTTCCTGAGTTTGCTAAAATCTGCCTTCTTGAAATCTATTGTCTTTATTTTGCTTTTTTCCCTCCTACCATTCCTTAGAAACATGAACTCTATCATTTCATGATCACTTTCACCCAAACTGCCTTCCACTTTCAAATTCTCAACTAGTTCCTCCTCCTTTGTCAAAATCAAGTCCAGAACAGCCTGTCTCCTAGTAGCTTTCTCCTGCTTCTGGAACAAAAAAAATGTCTCCAATACATTCCAAGAACTTGTTGGATGATCTGTGCCCTGGTGTAGACAACATGAGATTAATTCTTCCATCGATTTAGCTACCACCTCTCGGGGATTACCTATGCTGTGGGGAGAACCCTTCCATCTGTGTAAGTAGTGTCTATAGTGAAGTGCTATGGCAGTAACTCTGTAGCATTTTAAGTGTAAACAACCCGTCAAGCAGATCTTCCAGAAAAAATCTGGATCTGCCAACATGGGGAATTGGAGAATCCAATACTTCCCTTCTCAGTGTGTCCCAATGTATAATCACCCTCAGAGCTAAATATTTGACCCTAATTTCTAGCTGGAATTTGCCTGGCTTCAACTTCCAGCCCTTCGGTCTTGCCTTTCTCTGGTAGATTACAGAGCCCATTATGACCCATGGTTTTCTCCCCATGAAAGCCTCCGCTTGATCATCTTTTTGATAAGTTAAAGAGATATACACCTTCAAGTCTAAAGGTCCAGCTTTTTCTCTATCCTCCAATCATTTTTGTGTTTCTTTTCTGTTCCCTCTCCAAGTGGCTCTTTTCTGGCCCTTTTCTGCCCACTCTTTCAACATCTTTTTTTCAAATGTGAACCCCAGAACTGGATGTTTGTTTCACCAATTCCATGTGCAGAGATAAAATCCTTCCCCTGCTCCAACTCACCACTCCCCTATTTATCCATCCGAGGATCACATCGTCCCTTTATGCTACAGCATCACACTGAGCTGCTTGTCCACAATGACCCCTAAATCCTTTTCAGTGTCCTTGCATTCCATAATACAGTGCTGTAATCTGTGAGTCCTGCCTGCATTCCCTGTTCCGAGAGGATAATTTTGCATTTCACTGTATTAAAACAGTTTGTTTCCATGGGCCCCTCTTACCAATGCTCCATATCAGTAGGTATGCCTGCCCTGGGCTCCTCATTGTATCCACTCTGCCAATCTTTGTGTCATCGGCACATTCTCTCTGCAGTGATTTTCTATTTCCTTCCAGATCATTGATTAAAATATTGAATAGCATCAGGCCTAGAACTTATCCCTGTAGAACACCATGACAAACAGCCCAATTTACTGACGAAGGCCTATTGACTACAGCTTTCTGAGATCCATCAGTTAGCCAGTTTCCAGTCCATTTTACAGGTCCCTACTGATATTTGAGGGTGTTAATTTTTTTAACACAATATTTTCCCTTACTGAATCAAATACCTCTGAGGGTATGTCTACACTACGAGGGTAATTCGATTTTACTTAAATCGAA
>NW_020678812.1:0-1081 GCF_002925995.2 Terrapene triunguis | reverse complement strand
GGGGCATGGGTTACAAAACCCAGTGAATTGAGAGAGGATGGGGGCAGGTAGTTGTACCTGATGGTATGAGCCCCCTCTGAGGGTTTGATATACCAATTGCACCGCCTCCTCTCTCCACTGTTGAATGTCAGAGCTAACTTTGATTCCCTTAGGAGTCTAGTTACAGACTGCTGAGCTGAATTCACTTTGGGCCAATGGTGCACCAGCACTGGGGCTCCCCTACTATACTATGAGCTGAAATTGCTAAGAGCTGAAATCACAAAAGAGCTGATGTTATTAAGAGCTGAGATCACTGAGTGCTGTGTTAACTAGTGGGGGAGCCTGAAGCTATAGTGCTCAGCAGCTGGCGGAGCAGCGAGTGGCGCGGAGCCTTGTGGGGCTGGTTGGAGTGGCCCAAGGAACGGCGAGCGGAGCTGTTTGCGGGGACGGCTGGAACAGCTCACAGGTTGATGAGCGGAGCGGAGCAGAGTGGAGCGGAGCAGCTTGTAGAGCGGAGCAGTTCATGGGATGGCAGGAAAGTGGACTGGCTCGTGGTAAAGGCTGCGGCGGAACCCCCACGGAGAAACAGACGGCTGGCCAGCCTCGGATCACGTAAGGTGCCCCTTAACACCCTGCGTGCCCCCCCCCTTTTACTCTGGGGCTGCACTGACCAGGGACAGAGACTTTGGGGGTTGTTGGACTTTTGGGACTTTGGGTGGTTGCTGGACCCAAGAGACTTTGGGGATGTTGGACTTTGGGGACTCTGGGTGATTTTTGGGTTGCTGGATTCAAGAACCAAAGGGAAAGGACACAGCCCAGTTTGCTGGGGTGGGTTTTGCTCATGGTTTGTGTTATGAATCCTGTTTGTGGTGTTTTTCCAATTTTATGCTGATGTCGTTTACCTCATGTTATTAAACATTTTCTGCTACACTCAGACTCCGTGCTTGCGAGAGGGGAAGTATTGCCTCTTAGAGGTACACAGGGGGGTGATATGTAATTGTCCCAGGTCACTGGGTGGGGACTCGAGACGGTTTTGCATTGTGTTATTGAAACGGAACCCCTAGATACAGAACCCGGCCCTTGTTGCTGCCAACTTAGATGG
>NW_020678811.1:0-2019 GCF_002925995.2 Terrapene triunguis | reverse complement strand
GTCCTGAGAAATACAAAAGACGTGAAAATCCTTCCTGAGCTGTGCTATTGACAAAATCCTCAAGGAATACTGCTTCAAGAGCGATTACGATACTTTCATTTCACAGAGATCGGTTCGTGAGCAATACGAAAATCAGATATTGATTCCTGTACGTTACTAGGGAGTAATTTCTCTAGGACTCTTTGCCTGAAAGCCATAAGGACTACCTCTTGCAGGTTTGAAAGACATCGGTTTGTGAGAAAGTCAGCAAAGTGAGATAATCATGCCTCATTTGTGCTGCTGACTACTGTTTCATGGAATAAGTCCTGAACAGACCTTAGGATGCGTTACAAGGGGTTTCGAAAAACTCGGTTCCTGAGAAAAAGAAGAAATGAAAAATTCATTCCTGTTCTACGCCGGTTACAAATTTCTCTTGCAATCAAGCTTCGAATGCCATTGGGATGCATTGCTAAAGATTTGGAAGAGACCGGCTCCTTAGATAGATGAAAAAAAAGAATTTTTTTCCTGATCTGTGCTATTGAAACATTTATCATGGAATCATGCTTTCAATGTGAGTAGGTTGCTCTGCTAATGGTTTGCTAGTGCTCGATTAGTGAAAAATACAAACAACATGACATTCCTCGTGAAATCTCCTTTTGACAACTTTTTCATAAATCATGATTCAGAAGTCATTTGCATATTCTGCTAGTGGTTTGAAAGAGATAGGGTTATGAGAACACTGACCATAATTTCTCCATTGCTGATGTGTGCTACGGACAAGTTTCTCAAGGAATCTTCGTTTAAAAGCCACTAGGATGCTCTGCTACTGGTTTGAAAGTGATTGGTTCTTGAGAAATATGGAAAAGGCGAATTCTATTCCTGCTGTGTGGTACTTAGACATTTCTCCTGGAATCAAGCTTCAAAAGATATTAGGATGCTCTGCTAATGCTTTGGTAGAAATCAGTTAGTGAGACATACAAAAAAAAGTGAAAATCCATTCCTCAGCTGTGCTAGAGATGACTTTCTCAAATAATCTTCGATTAATGCCACTTGGATGGACTATGGGACATTCACTTGAGAGCTCTCCGTGAGAAAGACGAACAATGGAAATACAGTGCTGAACTGTGCTAGTGAGAAATTTGTCAAGGAATCTTCATCTGAAACCATTACAATAGACTGCTAAAGGGTTGGTAGAGATCGGTTAGTGAGAGAGAGGAAAAATAAGAAACACACTCCTCATCAGTGCTAGGAGCAATTACTCGTGGAATCATGTTTCCAAAGCGACTAGGATGCTCTGGTAGTGGTTTGAAAGAGCTCGGGTCCTGAGAAATACAAAAGACGTGAAATCCTTCCTGAGCTGTGCTAGTGACAAAATCCTCAAGGAATACTGCTTCAAGAGCGATTACGTTACTTTCATTTCATAGAGATCGGTTCGTGAGCAATACGATAATCAGATATTGATTCCTGTTCGTTACTAAGGAGTAATTTCTCTAGGCCTCTTTGCCTGAAAGCCATAAGGACTACCTCTTGCCGGTTTGAAAGACATCGGTTTGTGAGAAAGTCAACAAAGTGAGATAATCATTCCTCATATGTGCTGCTGACTACTGTTTCATGGAATAAGTCCTGAACAGACCTTAGGATGCGTTACAAAGGGTTTCGAGAATATCGGTTCCGGTAAAAAAGAAGATATGAAAAATTCATTCCTGTGCTACGCTGGTTACAAATTTCTCTTGCAATCAAGCTTCGAAGGCCATTGGGATGCATTGCTAATGATTTGGAAGAGACCGGCTCGTTAGATAGATGAAAAAGGAGAAATTATTTCCTGATCTGTGCTATTGAAACATTTACCATGGAATCATGCTTTCAATGTGAGTAGGCTGCTCTGCTAATGGTTTGCTAGTGCTCGGTTAGTGAAAAATACAAACAACACGAACATCCTCGTGAATTCCGCTATTGACAAATTTCTCATAAATCAGGATTCAGAAGCCATTTCCATATTCTGCTAGTGGTTTGAAAGAGATAGGGTTATGAGAACACTGA
>NW_020678810.1:0-1190 GCF_002925995.2 Terrapene triunguis | reverse complement strand
GGCAGAATGGCTGGGAAGGGACTGTGGTATCCCGGATAGGGGCTGTGCCGAGCCCCAGCCCCCCCACCCCACCCCAGCCACTAGGCCCCACACCCCTCCCAGAGCCCTGGAGATAAGGTGACCAGACGGCTTGTTTTTAAAGGGACAGTCCCGTATTTTACCCTCCTGCAGCTGTCCCGACTTCTTCTTAAAAACGGGCAAATTGTCCCGTCGTTTTTGTCCCCCCCCCATCAGTACTGGCCGGATCCCTGCTCGCCAGCCGCCCGCCACCAGCAGTGAGCAGCGACGGGCCGACGACGGGGGTGGGTGTGCAAGGCTGGTAACGGGGCAAAGATGCAGCGTGTGGGGCCGGCCGCTCCCCTGCTGGTCCATCAGCGCAGACCCCGCAGCGCCGGCTCCTGGCCAGCAGGGGCCTGCCCCCAGGGAGCGCGGGGCTGCTCCGTCCCCTGGGCACCTCCCCTGCTGAGCCCCCTCTCTGGCCGGGGTCACTGAGGCCCCTGCAGTCAGGTGCCCTGGGCCCTGGTGCACAATGCAGCCTTAGGGCTTAACCCCTTCCTGCCCACGTGGTAGCTGGGGGACAGGAGGCAGCTGGGTTATGTGGGTGGCCAGCAGCAGCCTGGGGGTGTTCGCTGCCTTTCCACACTGTGTGGGCAGGAAGGGACAAGCTGCTTCCATCCCTGGGGGAGAGATGAGCTCTGCAAAGACACGGGCCAGGTCAGCCCTTCCCTCCCCTGCTCCTCCCCGGTGGCTGGAAGCAGCTCCCGTCCCTTCCCTCCCGCACAGGGCGGAAAGGCTGCTGCTGGCGTCATTCTGGTGTGAACCCTGGCAGAAATCTGGAGGGGGGGGCATGTGACCCTGTGTCTCCCGCCCACACACACATGTTGCCTCGGGAAGACACGGCGCCGGGTACCAGGAGAGGCGGGTCCATCCCCAGAGGTCCAGCCAGGCATGGGGGGTGGAGAGCGCTGGGCAGGGAGGTTTGGGTTGGTCAGTTACCCCCTCCGTGTGTGTGTGTGTGTGTGTGTGTGTGTGTGTGTGTAACCTCTCCCTGTGGGGAGGGGTGGGGGGGTGTCACCCCTCCCCATGTGAACCCTAAAGCCTTAAAGATAAGCAGGTAAATAAAAAGAATCCAGCTACGCAGCATTTCTTTTTAACAGGGGCTCAGTCAACTTGATGTTAATTTGAAGGTT
>NW_020678809.1:0-5834 GCF_002925995.2 Terrapene triunguis | reverse complement strand
CCCTGTCCCGGGCCGGCTTTAAAGAGCCCAGGAATCGGGCTGCACTCCGGCCGGGGTTGCAGGGCAGGGTCCCGGCTGGAGGTGCTCGGCCGGGGCTGGGCCAGCACCAGGACCGGCGCTGCTGGGGGCCGGGCCCGGGCCGGCGCTGCTGGAGGCCGGGCCCGGGGTGCTCGGCCGGGGCTGGGGCGGCGCACTCGGCCGGAACCAGGGCCGGCGCTGCTGGGGCCCGAGCCGGACCGGGGGTGCTGGGGCCCGAGCCGGGGTCGCCGCCCTGGGGTCGGAACCGGGGCCAGAGCTGCTGGGGCCCGAGCTGGGCCGAAGCCGCTGGGGCCGCCGCTCAGCCCGGGCCGCGCCTCCCGGAGCTCTCCTCCTCGCGCACCTCCACCCCAGCTTACCTGCTGCTGCCTCCCGCTTGCCCCTGTTTCTTTTCAGACTTCCCGCGAAGATCTGATTCGCGGGAAGCAGGGGAGGGGGAGGAGCAGGGGGCGGAGCGTTCAGGGGAGTGAGGGAGGGGGAAGACAGCTGTGGGGCCGGACAGCGTGGTAAGGCTGCAGGGGATGGGGGGAGCCGGGAAGGGGCTTTGGGTTCCCAGCGGCGCTTGGCTGCCGCTTTTCTGTCTATAAATAGCCGACTGGGGGAAAACTCCGGACATTTTTAGATTTTTAAAAATCCCCCCCGGACGGCTATTTATAGACCGAAAAGCCGGACATGTCCGGGGAAATCCGGACATATGGTAGCCCTACACTATCTGGATTAGCGCTTTACGAGCTCTAGGGCTGGCAGGCAGATGCGCAGGCTGCTAGGCAGCAGCCCTGGTAACAGGATTTTACAGTTTACCCTGGATAAACTTTATACAGGGTAAAATGGATTGATTTGGGGTTTGGACCCCATTGGGAGCTGGGTATCTGAGTGCTAGAGATGGGAGCACTTCTTAAACTGATTTGAGTTAAGCCTGCAGCTTGTGGGGGACGAGGTTCAGACTTGGATCCGTGTTTGCAGCAGGCAAAGCGCGTCTGGCTCAAACAGGCAAGGTACTGAAGTCCCAAGCTGGCAGGGGAAACAGGCTCAGAGGTAGTCTAGGCACATCAGGTGGCAGCCCCAAAGGGATTTCTGTGACCTGACCTGTCACAGTGGCGTAGTCGAGCAGGATCTGTGCACAGCTGATTACTTTGAGAGACTGGTAGTGATTTTAAGTGAGTTTTGGGTGTGATGGCTGGAGAACAGACAAAGTGGTTACTGGTTTATGATTTTCTGTTTGCTTCTTTCGGGTAAGGGAAATAGGGACAGAAAAATAAGCAAAATAATGAAGAGTTAAGAGCAGAAGAAGCTAGAACTGCACAGGTTGCAAATTGCCCAGAAAGGCTGAACACTGGGAACGCTGGGAAAGTCTCTGTTAACTAAGAAGCCCCTGAACTGAGTGCTTCCCAGTTTCAGTGAACTGCAGAGGGGCGTGTCCCAGCACAAGAAAGCAGAAAAATGACTACCAGTGAGGCAGCTACTAAACTAGAGCTGGCCAGACTGGAAGCAGAAGAGAAGGTAAAGGACTGGGAGTTTCAATTGAAGCTCAAAGAAGCAGAGGCAACTGCGCACAGAAAGGCTATGGAAGCAGAGGGAGCCTGGGAAGAAGGTGCCCACAAAAGGACTATGGAAGCAGAGGCAGCCAGGGAGGAAGCTGCTCACAAAAGAGCCCTGGAGTTAAGAGAGAGAGAAATAGAAGCCCAAATTGAGGTCCAGAAGCATGGACTGGCTGTTATGGAGTGGAAGAGACAAAACCCTCCAGCAGCTGGCTCCACTTCCCCAAAAATCCACAAATGGGAGCGACTATGTCCCCAGTATGATGAATCCAGTGATATTGCTGAATATTTCATCTCCTTCGAGAGACTCTGAACCCTCCATGCAATCCCTGGCGATCAAAAAATGGCCACATTGGTAGCAAAATTGGCTGGAAGAGCTCTGGACATATTGAATGAGATGCCTATTGATGATGCTACAAACTATGGTAAATTTAAGGAAGTAGTTTTAAAACAGCTTCAGATTACACCTGAAACCTACAGGGTTAAATTCAGGAGTCTTAAGAGGGGATCTGGATTGAGTAATGTGGCTTATGTAAATGAAATGAGATTTGTTAGATAAGTGGGTGAGGGGAAAAGGCATTACAAGCTTTGAAGGAATATGTGATTTGGGCCGAGGGCAGGCATGGTCGCAGTGCACCCTTTCCTTGCCAACGCCTCAAACGCATGCCTGAACTAAAAACCTTCTCCAAAGAGGCAGAAGAATCTGCATCAGAGCACTTACCAGGGTGCACAAAGGAATCGGGAAATGCAATAGACACTAAACAAGCTAAATTGTGTGAACAAAACCTGTCCGCCGTAGATTTGCTGTTAATCTGGTGTCTTTTGCTACTTCATTTATGAGTTAAGACCAAGGAGTTAATTCTTGTGGTAAACCCTTTAAAGATGTGGGACATACCTGATTTGTGGGGAAAAAAAACTTTTGTACATGCTAGGGATGGTGACAAGACAGTCCCACAAGCATGTTTCTTTTCAACTCATAGCTGTAAGGCTGGAAGCTTGGCACAGCAGCAAAAGCATAACAGGCCTACGCTGCTGTGTGGGAGGGGAAACTGAGGTACACTGCCTCATGCCATTGGTGGCTAAACGCCAAGACACCTACACGTTAACAGATATTGCTGTCTGCACTCTGTTAGCAATACTACACTCTGACCTGTTTTCAGGCACCCGGGGACCAGGAACCCCATACCTTGCTAGAACACCCATGTAGGACATCATATGGTTTAAAGGTGCTGAAAGGGGGTCTGACCAGAGACAAACAGGGATTTTACATGTACCGCCGCCGCCATGGACAGTGAACAGGCTGGTTGGTTGGTTTTGTGGGGGGTGTTTTATTGTAATGTTAATCTGTCTTTTATCTCACAAGCTGGTTCTCACCTGTTAGTGATTTCAGAACATGTGGGCTTTGGGTTGGTGTCGCTACAGGATAGAATTTTCCCATTCCTTTCCCCCTGTGAAAATATCCCCCTTCAATGGTTGGGGTTCAGGGACCTCCATCAGGCAGCGGGTACTCTGGAGTGCCCCCAATCAGCTGTGGGTACTCCAGGCCCCCCATCATCTCCCAGGGGATGGGCAGAGCTCTAGCACCCCACCCCCCGCAAATCAGCCACCAGTCAGGAGGTGGCCGGCTCTGGAACACTCCCACCGCACAGGCTGAGGGAGCCAGAGGGACCAGCCAGAGACAGGCCCCCACCCCTTAGCGATAGTTGCTTTCTACCCCCACTTCCTAGCTGGGGTCCCCCCAAGCAAAGCTTCCCCCACTTCATTTCCAGAGGAAGGGTGAGACTGGGAGCCAGGACTCCTGGGTCCTATCCCCAGCTCTGGGAGGGGAGGGGAGTTTAGTGGTTAGAGCAAGTGCAGGGCTAGGAACCAGGACTCCTGGGTTTGGGCCACTCACCTCTCCCTGTTCCATGCCTCAGTTTTTCCATGGAAGAGGGACAAGGACATAGCCTTCCATCACCCCCCCCTCCCCCAAGCGCTTCAGATTTGGCTTTGCCAGGCAGGGAATAGCCCCAGCCCACATGCCCCCCCCCGCTCCCCAGGAAGAACTGGTGGGGCCCCATTGTCATAGCAGCCTGCCAGGGTAGTACAGCGTTGGTACCCCTGGGAGAGCAGCAGGTACCAGTGTTCCCAGAGTACAAGAGCTCCCACCTTCACCATCTACTTCACCTCCCTCTTATTGTGAACCCCTAACAGCTGCCTAGTCACACTGCCCTTATGCACCTAAAAACCCACTTAATACAAAGTAGTCTAGTTTCTGTTTGGCAAAACTAACCAGCTCAGACACTGCATATGATGCCAGACAAAAGGCAACACTTTTCACACAGCAACATCACGCTGCCCTCTCACTCCCACAAACTTCAATATGACGACGAGCTGCTCCCAGCCACGCACCACACCCCAGTCAAACGCCTTTGGTAACTACGTAACTCAGTGGCAATCACTGCCCTGAAGTGACTCCGGTGCCGGCACTCACAGCACGGACTCCCCACCCCGAATTCTGTCCACACACAGAGAATTCTCCCTGCCCGGCTCCTTCAGTTCATCTCGCTGCTCTCCCTGCTGCCGCCAGACACTGCTCATCTGCATAACCCCGCCCATGGACACATGACACCTTGTGTTCTGCTCTTGAGTTGCCTGCGGGGAGTACACACGTCACAGCCCCAGCTCACATCACCACACGTCACAGCCCCAGCGCAAGCGGCTCTGGGCCAGCGGCCATTGTTAGAACCTTCCGTGCGATTCCATCTCCCGGGGCCAGCAGCAGCCGGGCGGGGAGTGTCTGTGAGCCCCGGGGCGGGGGTGGGACGAGACCCAGCCCCATAGACAGCCTGGGACAGGGGATATTGGGGGCAGGGGAGGGGATGGAGGGAGGACTAGGGTGACCAGATGTCCCGATTTTATAGGGACAGTCCCGATTTTTGGGTCTTTTTCTTATATAGGCTCCTATTGTCCCCCACCCCCTGTCCCGATTTTTCACCCTTGCTGTCTGGTCACCCTAGGGAGGACAGCCCCAGCCCCATAGACCTGTCATACAGATGACATACAGGGGATGTCATACAGATGAAGCAAAAGTGAGTAGGGGCAGGCTGCAGCGCACACCACACTGGCTGGCTCAGCCTTGTGCATGCTGGGGTGGCCACCTCCCCGTTGATGAGACCTGGTCCCACCGTCTTCCTGGATCAGAAACAGCCAGTGTCTGCATCAAGCTAAGGGCATTGGTATTTTCTTTAAATTTGCCAGACCGACTTAACAGACATCTAACACACATTTGAAGCTCTTCTTTTCAAACCATTGCTCATCCTCATTGCACCATTGCTTTGTCTCCAGACAGATCCATTCAAATACCCCTTTTAAGCGCCTTACAGAAACGTCTGCATCCCCTGGCAGCGAGGCAACTGGGCAGGTCGCTGACAGAGCTGAGCACCACCTTTCCGCCAGCCATCTTTAGAGAAGAACCCCATCCTACAGTCACCCCTCCCTCCGTCAGCACTTCCACGTCTGTGGCTCTGAGTGGCAATAGGATGATTAGGGGGCGAATCTGGGGCTGGAAGGGGGGTAAGGTCAGCAGGGCCGGCTTTAGGAAGTACGGGGCCTGATTCGAACAGTTTCGACGGGACCCCGGCAGGGATGACTAAAAAAAAAGAACACGTAAAAAAACACGTGGGGCTTGTACTCACCGGGCGGCACTCCTAGTCTTCGGCGGTGGGTCCTTCACTCGCTCCGGGTCTTCGGCGGCACTGAAGGACCTGCTGCCGAAGTGCTGCTGAAGACCCGGAGCGAGTGAAGGACCCGCTGCCGAAGTGCCGCCAAAGACCCAGAGCGCTGCCGGGTGAGTAAAAATTAAAAAGGAGCCTCTAGCCAGGGAAGGGATTCTCGGCCACTTGCCCCCACCCTGGCAGCCCTGCCACTGGGCGTGGGGCCCTCTTAGGCGCAGGGCCCGATTCGGGGGAATTGGCCTAAAGTCGGCCCTGAAGGTCAGACTGTAAGGAGTAACCATGTGGGGCAGACCCAGGGGGAGGCTGTGGGCTGTTGGTCGGTCGTTGGGATCCGAGCTCTAGATCAAAGCTGCACAGCGACCTGACACCCAGGGTTATAAGGCCGACATAGTGACCCCCTTACTGGCCTCGGTGAACCCCAAACCCTTGTTACTAAGGGCATTGAGGAGTCTCTGTCCCTTAATAACTTCTGGGAGCTCCCCAGCAGGCTGCGGGCATCAGCCCCTCCTGCCTCACAGGTTAGACTCTTGGTGCTGTGCCAGCC
>NW_020678808.1:0-2777 GCF_002925995.2 Terrapene triunguis | reverse complement strand
GGCTCTTTAATTCGATTTCTGTACTCCACCTCGGCAAGTGGAGTAGCGCTTAAATTGAGATCGCAATCCCGGGTGAAAGGTATTGTGGACGCAATTCAACGTTATTGGCCTCCGGGAGCTATCCCAGGATGCTCCCTTGTGACCGCTCTGGTCAACACTCAACTCCAATGCACTAGCCAGGTGGGCAGGAAAAGCCCCAGGAACTTTTGAATTTCATTTCCTGTTTGGTCACCATCAGCACAGGTGACCATGAGCACAGTCCACAATCACAGGCGACCATGCAGAGTCCACCATCACAAGAGATCACGAATTCGCGGATGAGCTCCAGCATGGTCCGAACGGGAGGTACTGTATCTCATCGCATGTTGGGGAGACGAGTCTGTTATGGCAGAACTATGTTCCAAAAAAAGGAATGCAAATACCTAAGCTAAAGTCTTCAGGGCCATGACAGAAAGAGGCTACTCCAGGGACACAGAGCAGTGTCGTACAAAAATCAAGGAGTTCAGGCAAGCGTACCAAAAAGCCAGGGAGGCAAACGGGCGCTCTGGGTCACAGCCCCATACATTCCGCTTTTACTGTGAGTTCCATGCAATTATGGGGGGATGATGCCACCACTACCCCACCACTGTCCGTGGACACCTGCAAGGGGGGAGTTGCACGGAGCGAGGAGGAAGAGACATTGGAGGACGAAGAGGAGGAGGAGGACAGTGCACAGGCGGCAAGTGGGGAATCCATTTTCCCCCTTAGCCAGGAACTAATCTTAACCCTGGATCCAATAGCCTCCCCTCACTCCCAAGGCGGGTTCCTGTTCCATGACCCTGGAGAAGGTACTTCTGGTGAGAGCCTGATCGGAGCCACGCGGTGGGGGAGAACCCAGCCGCGCTGGGTTGTTCGCGTTTAGAGTAAATGGCTCAGCTCATCCCTGCTCTGAGCCTGATCGGAGCCATGCATTGGAGGGCGAGGGGGGGGGGTTGTGTGCAGTGATCATCCCAGAGAGCCCGCAGGCCCTCCTTTTATATGGCAAACCCACCAGGCATTGCTTGCTGTGGGAAAGGGGGCACAGCAGTTTGAAAGCATTGAAATGAATGTAGAAGAAGCAGAACCCCGCGTGCCCCTAGGGGCTGCCTGCAAGATGAATTCCTTTGCCCGGCCGTGTGTGATGGCTTACTCATACCAAAGTGCCCCCTTTGTTCTCTGCAATGTATTTTTTAAAATACTACCCTCCCTTTTTCTCCTCCCACAGGTGCAAATGTTTCAACGCGGCCCCATCTACTCCATCCCAGAGGCTGGTCCAGATTAGAAGGCGGAAAAAACGAACTCGGGACGACATGTTCACTGAGCTCGTGCAGTCCTCCCGCACTGATAGGGCCCAGCTGAATGCATGGAGGCAAACAATTGCGGAGTCCCGTAAAGTATTACGGGAACACGAAGAGAGGAGGAACGCGCACAATGAGAGCAGGCAGGACGCTATGGTCAAACTCATGGGGGAGCAAACTGACATGCTCCGCTGTATGGTGGATCTAATGCGGGAAAGGTAGCAAGACCACAGACTTCCGCTGCAGCCCCTGTATAATCAAACTCCCTCCTCCCCAAGTTCCATAACCTCCTCACCCAGACGCCCAAGAATATGAGGGGGGAGGCTACAGGGACCCAACACTCAACCCCAAAGGATCGCCCAAGCACCAGAAAGCTGGCATATGCGAACTTTTGATTTGGTTTCTGGACTTGTCCTTCCCTCCTCCACCTCCCGAACCCAACCCCCCATCCCCTCCAGTCTACCTTCTAATTTCTCTCAATGCGTTGTGCATCAAATAATAAAGAACAGTTTTTAAACAATTTTGACTTTATTTCCTTTCATATATATTGGGTGCGGGTAACTTCAAGAGAAACAAACAACTGTCACACCGTAGCCTGGCCAGTCATGAAACTGGCTTTCAAAGCTTCTCTGATGCGCAGCGCGCCCTGCTGCGCTCTTCTAATCGCCCTGTTGTCTGGCTGTGTGAAATTGGCAGCCAGGCGAGTTGCCTCAACCTCCCACCCTGCCATAAACGTCTCCCCTTACTCTCACAGATATTGTGGAGCACACAAGAAGCAGCAATTACAACTGGAATATTGGTTGTGCTGAGATCTAACCGAGTCAGTAAACTGCACCAGTGCCCCTTCAAACGTCCAAAAGCACATTCTACCACAGGGGTTGGCAACCTTTCAGAAGTGGTGTGACGAGTCTTCATTTATTCACTCTGATTTAAGGTTACGCATGCCAGTAATACATTTTAATGTTTTTTAGAAGGTCTCTCTCTATAAGTGTATATATTATATAACTAAACTATTGTTGTATTGTAAAATAAACAAGGTTTTCAAAATGTTTAAGAAGCTTCATTTAAAATTAAATTAAAATGTTGATCTTACGCCGCCGGCCCGCTGAGCCCGCTGCTGGTCTGGGTTCTGTTCACCTAGGCCGGCAGCGGGCTGAGCGGGGCCTGCGGCCGGGACCCCGGCTGGCAAGGGTCTGGCAGCCAGAACCCCAGACCGGCAGCAGGCTGTGCGGGGCCGGTGGCCGGGACTCCACAGCTCACTGCTGCTCAGGGGTTCCATCCGCCGGCTCCTGCCAGCCGGGATGCCGGACCCGCTCAGCCCGCTGCCGGTCTGGGGTCCCGGCCCTGCCCACATACAGTGGGTACCTACCTTCTCCCTGGTTCTGGCCCATTCTCTTCCTCTCTCTGCACTGAGCTGAGGGTGGGAGTGCACTGAGCACAGGGATGAGGGTGAAGGTCTGG
>NW_020678807.1:0-1075 GCF_002925995.2 Terrapene triunguis | reverse complement strand
CTGCCAATGGCTTGGGAAAATGTTGCCCAACTCTGCCCTCAACTAGGCTGGCCACTGACGCATTCCCAGAATACCGGACATTCTGGTACTTCTGGGAAAGCTGTGGCCCCGCCCCTGTCTGCGTGGCCCCACCCACCAGTGTGACCTTGCATGCCTCCCTAGTCCGTTATACTGGACAAAACCACGTCTGGTTTTCTCTCAGTACCAGACGGGACAAGCCACACCAAAAGGGGATTATCTGTCTTAAAACCAAATGAATGGCCATCTACCTTAACCCACCATGCTCACCCCTCCGAACAGCTTCTTCACGACTTCCTAGATACCTCCTCTACCAGAAATATGTTCCAACAAACTGGATCTCCTGCATTCTGTCCGAGAGGCAATGGTGGCGGGAATATTGTCCAACAGTGAACATTGTGGCTCCCTTCTGGAGTAGGGCCTAATGGAATTAAAGGAGTCCTTGGGAACTTGCGTTTAACACCTCAGGACTCTTAGACCTGGTCTACACTAGGAGTTTATGTCGAATTTAGCACCGTTACATCGAATTAACCCTGCACCCGTCCACACCACGAAGCTATTTAGTTCGACATAGAGGTCTCTTAAATTCGACTTCTGTACTCCTCCCCAACGAGGGGAGTAGCGCTAAATTCGACATGGCCATGTCAAATTAGGCTAGGTGTCGGAGAAAAACTGAGTTCTCACTTTTTGTTTGGGTACAGCAAGTCAGATGCTTTATTAACTCTCACAATTGTGCAGAGGGAGAGAGCTAAGCAGGTCTCTCTCAACAGTAAACAATTACAGCAAGCATTTATACCTTTTTGTTACAGACAATAATGAGCAACAACTGCATTTTGTTTATACATAGGTCATTCTGATATCTTGTTTTGCTCACTAATGTAGACTCTTAGTCTACATTCCATATTATCTACACAAGGTTGCAATAACTTCTCACACAGTTCTTTCTCACCCGCCTCACACAATCCTCGCTTCTACAAATCTCGCGTTATCAGGGCTACAGTTAGCCTGACTCTTGCTAACAAACTGTCATGCATTGCAGTTCTTTTCTGACAGTTCT
>NW_020678806.1:0-4439 GCF_002925995.2 Terrapene triunguis | reverse complement strand
TGGAACGAGCAGAATTGCGGGCACTGGCTGTTGTCCTTGCTGGCAAATAGGTCCACCTGGGGAAACCCCCACCTCAGGAAAATAGAATGGAGGATGTCTCGTCTCAGCCTCCACTCGTGCATGAGATAGGACCGGCTGAGACGGTCCGCCAGCCCGTTCTGGACCCCGGGGAGATATGCCGCCCGAAGTTGTACTGAATGGGCTATGCAGAAGTCCCAGAGGAGGAGAGCCTCGTGACAGAGGGGAGAGGATCGGGACCCGCCCTGCTTGTTTATGTAAAACATAGCGGTAGTGTTGTCTGTCAGAACCGACACGCTGTGTCCTCTTATGGTGGCGTGAAAGGTCTGGCAGGCGAGGCGAACCGCCCTCAGCTCCTTCAGGTTGATGTGGAGCAACCGTTCCTCCCTGGACCACAAGCCCCGAGTGCGCTGGTCCCCTAGGTGCGCCCCCCAACCCAGGTCCGACGCGTCTGTTACTAACGTCAGAGCCGGTTGTGGGGCGGCGAACCGGACCCCCGCGCAAACCTGCTGTTGATCGAGCCACCAACAGAGGGCGCCCGATACCCGAGCTGGAATCGTGACGACCATGTCCAATGGATCTCTGTTGGGGCGATACACCTGGGCCACCCACAGCTGCAGAGGCCGGAGTCTGAGACGGGCGAGCCCGACTACGTGTGTGCATGCTGCCATGTGCCCCAAGAGTTGTAGGCAACATCTGGCCGTGGTCGTGGGGAATCGCTGAATGGAGGTCACGGCCTCCTGGATAGCCAGGAATCGCGATACGGGAAGACTTGCCCGTGCCGCCACCGAGTCCAGGACTGCCCCTATGAAGTCCAGCCTCTGTGTGGGGACTAGTGAAGACTTGGGCACGTTGACCAACAGGCCGAGTTTTCGGAATAATTGCAGCGCCAGTGCCACATGGGTGCGAACCTCCGCCTCCGACCTGCCTGCTAGAAGCCAATCATCCAGGTACGGGTAGACGCGCATCCTTCTTTTTCGAAGGAAAGCCGCTACCACTGACATGCATTTTGTAAAAACGCGCGGGGCTGTTGCCAGGCCGAAGGGCAAGACCATAAATTGGAAATGGCGCTGGTTGACAGTGAAGCGCAGGAATCGCCGGTGGGCGGGCCGGACGGCGATGTGAAAATAGGCGTCTTTCATATCGAGGGCAGCGTACCAATCCCCCGGATCCAGGGAAGGAATGATGGTACCGAGAGAGACCATACGGAAACGTGGTTTGAGCAAGTATTTGTTTAACTTGCGAAGGTCCAGAATAGGACGGAGGCCCCCTTTTGCTTTGGGAATGAGGAAGTATCTCGAGTAGAACCCTTTTCCTCTGAGGTCCGGGGGAACCTCTTCCACCGCTCCCACTGAAAGGAGGGTCTGAACCTCCTGCATGAGGAGTTGCTCGTGAGAGGGGTCCCTGAAGAGGGACGGGGCAGGTGGGTGGGAGGGAGGGGGCGAGGAGAACTGGAGGGTATAACCTGTCTCCACTGTGCGGAGGACCCAACGGTCTGATGTTATACTGGACCAAGCACGGTAGAAATGAGACAGGCGGTCCCCGAAACATGGGGGGATCCGGAACGGAGATGGGTACACTGTCCTCGATCGCAGCTTCAAAACCCTGGCTTGTTTCCCGGCTGCGGTTTGTTTTGGCCTTGGGTTTGGCCTTGGTTAGGCGTATTGTTGCGCCTACGCCTGTTATCCCTGCCCCTTCTGCGGTACGGCTCTTGTCGAGGGCGAGGATGGTACTGCCTTTGCGGAGGTTGGGGCTTAAAGGGCTTTCTCTGTGTCACCGGGGTGTGCATCCCCAAGGACTTGAGGGTAGCCCGAGAGTCCTTGAGGCTATGTAGCCTGGCGTCTGTTTGCTCTGAAAATAAGCCCGAACCCTCGAACGGCAGGTCCTGGAGGGTGTTTTGTACCTCCGGAGGAAGGCCAGAAGATTGCAGCCATGCAGAGCGTCTCATCACAACATCTGACGCGATTGTTCTAGCGGCTGCGTCGGCAGAGTCAAGTGAGGCCTGTAAAGAGGTTTTGGCCACCGCCTTCCCCTCGTCCACTATGGCCGCAAACTCAGGTTGTGAGCCCTGAGGCAAGGCGTCCTTGAACTTGGACACTGATGCCCATGAGTTAAAGTTGTGCCTATTCAGGATCGCTTGTTGGTTTGCGATCCGCAACTGGAGGCCTCCGGACGAGTAGACCTTCCTGCCAAATAGGTCTAGTCGTTTTGCTTCCTTGGCCTTGGGGGCTGGGGCCTGCTGGCCATGCCTTTCCCGTTCGTTAACCGCCGAGACGACCAGCGAACATGGGGCCGGATGGGAGAAGAGAAAGTCAAACCCTTTGGACGGGACAAAGTACTTTCTTTCTACGCCCTTTGCAGTTGGCGCAGAGGAGGCTGGCGTTTGCCATACGGTCTTATAGTTTGACTGGACCGTTTTTATGAGCGGGAGCGCGATCCTGGAGGGACCCTCTGGGCTCAGAATGTCCATCATCGGGTCCTCCTGCTCAACCGTCTCCTCTGCTTGTAGTCCCAAGTTGAGGGCCACCTGGCGGAGCAGGTCCTGGTGCGCCCGGTGGTCAATAGGGGGAGGGCCGGACACTGTTGTGCCCGCCACGGCTTCGTCCGGTGAGGAGGAGGAGGTCATGGCCTTTTGAACGTCCTCGTCCTCCTGTAACTCCTCCTCAGCGGGGCGGTCCTCCGGGGTGCGCCCCCTGCCCTGAGTCAGGGACGGTGCCGGGCTCGGTGCCGAGTCCGCCCTCTCTGTGTCCGGTGGTCTGGAGACCGTGGCCTCCGCACGGGAGGTAGGGCGGCACCGTGGGGAGCGGGACCGGTCTCCTGAGGGGCCCGATCTCGAGGTTCTGGACGGAGGGCCTTGCTGATGATAGGCCCACGGAGTCCAGAACGGCCACTGTCCAGGATGGCTCCAATGCGGCTGCCAAGAGGCCTCGTGCTCTCTAACGGCGTGCCCTCTGCGGCCATATCTGGAAAGACCCGAGCCCTCTTCCGATGCTAGGGACGGTGACCTAGAGGGCCACGGCGGTGCCGTGGGGCGGTGCCGGTCCGGTGTCGGGGAGCGGTGCCGTCGGGACCGGGACCATGAGTAGCGGCGTGCCGATCTGGACCTGGAACGGTACCATTGACCGTGGGACCGGGAGCGGCTGCGGGAGGATGGTCTTGGGAGCCTCGCCATCGAAGCGTCCCGGCGCCTGCTCGAGCCGGGCTGCTGGGGCGGTGCCTCGCTCGCATCGGGGCCTGACTGTTTTGTGGTCCGTTGTGCGGCGGGAAGCCGGGAGTCCACCGAGGCGGAGCTCGACCGGGACCGGCGCCGTGAACAGTGCCGAGATGGCGACCGCGATGGGCGCATCATCGCCGGTTTGCCCTTGGATGGCAGTCGCGGCGGAATGTCTTTAGCGTGGAGTGTGCTTTCGGAGGACAATTCAATGAGGTCCTTTGCTGCCTCAAATGTGTCCGGGGTGGAGGGCTGTTCCAACAGTTCCTCCAGCCCTTCCTCCTCACTCGACGCGCTTGTCCCGGGGCTCGACGGGCCCTTCGGCGCCGGAGCCACTGGTACCGGGACCTGTATCGGGGCCGTCACGGCCTTGGCCGTACTTGTGGTCTTTGCCGGTGCCACCTTCTTGTGTGGGGAGCGCCCCCGGGCCTTAGGCTGGCCCTTCGACTTGGCCGGCAAAGAAGATTGATGCCGGGCGTGTTCTCACCTTGGCGGCACCATGGGCTTAGTCTGCACCGCCGGTGTCGGGTCGCGGACAGATGCCGGGGCACTCCGCACCGAAGTGGACGGTGCCGCGGAAGAGGAGGGCTGTAACGCCGCCTCCATGAGGAGCTGTCTAAGGCGAAAGTCTCTCTCTTTCTTAGTTCTGGGCTTGAAAGCCTTACAAATTTTACAGCGCTCCTTCTGGTGTGCTTCCCCGAGGCAACGGAGACACGACTCGTGCGGGTCGCTCACTGGCATAGGCCTGCGGCACGCGGCACACGCCTTAAAGCCTTGGGCGTGCGGCATGCCCCGACGCCCAGGGCCGGTGCCACCCAAACCCCTATCACAAAGAGATTTTGGTCTTTGGGAAGAACTAATCAACTACTTAACACTAAACACTTAACTATATTATGAACTGTTAACTATTGCTAATGGCTATGCTAAGGGACACTCTCAGGCGAGAGACAGAGTTGTTCCAACGTCGCCACGGGCGGTAAGAAGGAACTGAGGGAGGGTCGGGCCGGCAGGGGTATATATACGCGAGGGCGGGGCGCCGCTCTGGTGGGAGGGGAGACCCTGCGGGCCCGACGGGAGCCGCTGAGGGAAAAGTTTCCGACGATTCGTGCACACGGCGCGCGTACACCTAATGTGGAATGGACGTGAACAAGCACTCGAAGAAGAACATACTGGTTTCAACAAAAGTTCTGTCAGAAGGGTTTCTCAGGTC
>NW_020678805.1:0-1366 GCF_002925995.2 Terrapene triunguis | reverse complement strand
ATGTATATGAGTTCGTTGCTGGCTCTCTGGGGCAGGGACAGCCATTTCTTGACCAGCTGCCGGATGGTGTTGTCCGCCTTGTTGAGGTGCACCTTTGCCACGGCGGATCCTCTCAGGACGAAGGCGATGCGGGGGATCAGGAAGGTGTTGAGGGCGTTGATTTTCTGCCACGGCGCCAGCAGGGATGCGTCGATCTTGGCGGCGTCCTGCAGGATCTCCCGGATGGTGTCCTCGGGGGTCTGCCGGACGCGGAAGCCCGTCAGCGTGCCGAGGTGCTGGTACGCCTGCCCCTCCGCCAGAGGTACGACTGACTCGCCCTGGATGAGGAACTCGGTCGTCAGTACCAAGTCCCTCTTGCTCCCGTCGACGTGGAGGGACGCGCACTTCTTGACATTGAAGCGGAGTCCCGTCCAGCCCGCGGCTCTCCCGATGGTGTCGAGCGTGCCTTGGAGCGTCTCGGGGTCGTCCTCGATCAGGACCAGGTCGTCCGCGTAGGCCAAGTCGCTCACCCTCTCGTCGTGCAGGTCGAAGCTGTCAGCGCCGTCGGAGATCGCCCGCAGGAGTGGCTCCATGGCGAGGTTGAAGATGATCGGGCTGAGGGGGGAGCCCTGCTTCACGCCGCTATGGATTGGTATCTCGGTGGTCTCCTCTTCCACCCAGCTGATGGTGGTGCTGCAGCCCTCATAGAACTCCCGGATCATGCGAAGGAAGGTCTCCAGCATCCCGAACTCCTGGAGCGTGTTGAAGATGTGGTGGTGGGGGATGGACCCGAAGTCGTTGGCCAGGTCAAGCCATGCTATTGCGCACTGCTTCCGCGTTCTCCTGGTCGTCTGGATGACGGTCTGGAGCAGGAAGTTGTGTTCGTAGCACCCCTCCGATGGCATGAAGCCCTTCTGGGAGGGGCTGATGGCTCCCCCGGTCGTCGCCCACTCCGTGATCCTGGCTGCCAGGCAGCTGGCGTACAGTTTGTACATGGTGAAGCAGAGGGAGATGGGTCTCCAGTTGCTGGGGTCGTCTCGTTCACCCTTCTTGTGGATCAAGACGGTCATGGCCTTCTTCCAGGAGGTGGGAGATCGGCCGAATCGCTTGCACAAGTTGAAGATGCTGGAGAGCACGAGGCAGCCGGGGTCTCGCTTCTTTAGGAGGCTGTAGGGGATGCCTCTTTTCCAGGTGCGGTGTTCTTGGTTCTGGAGAGCCTTGCCGTCACCTCTTTGGGGGTGAAGTCGGCCTCCAGGTCGTCGGCATCGGTAATGCGGGGCAGGGGGCGGAGGCACTCCGGGCACTGTGCATCGTTCCTGGGTACGCCGCCGAACACTCCAAGGAAGTGGTTGTAGAGGCGCTCGGGCGGGATCGTGCAGTAGGACAG
>NW_020678804.1:0-3607 GCF_002925995.2 Terrapene triunguis | reverse complement strand
GATCTAGGATAAGGACAGCTGCCTAGGATTTCTAACCGCCCTCCCCCGCCACAAAGTCACATAGCTCCCCCCCCCACACACACAGAACATGAAAACCACCTCCCAGACTGATCAGGGTAACTAGTGAGTGCAATGTGTGTGTGCCCTGCTGCTGAACCTGCCCCCGCCTCTGTACCCTGGTAAAGGTGACTGTCCTGTCCAATTACCAACCCCCTTCCCCCCCTTCAGACAGACTCTCCTCTAAAAGAACATGATGGAAACAGTAATTAACAGAAACATATTTTTTATTAGCAACTACACATGAAACTGGGGGATGAAACTTGGACGGGGGCTTGGGTGAGGAGGGAAGGAAAGGACTTATCAAATTTTGGGGAATGAGAGCCTTCTGGTACTTGAGCAGTCTGCAGGGGTGGAGTGAGAGTTTTCACGGACTCTGCCGCCCCTCCTTCTTGGGACTTTGGGTGAGGGGGGTATGGGACTTGGTGGCGGGGGAGGGCGGTTACAGATAGACTGCAGCGGTGCTCTGTCCTCCTGCCTCCGGTCCTGCAGAACATCCACAAGGTGCCGGAGCATGTCCGTTTGCTCCCTCATTAGTCCAAGCAGCGTTTGAGTAGCCTGCTGGTCTTCCTGCCGCCACCTCTCCTCCCGTTCCATGTGTGATTGGTGCATTTGGGACAAGTTCTCCCTCCACTGGGTCTGCTGGGCTGCCTGGGCTCGGGAGCAGCCCATAAGTTCCGAGAACATGTCCTCCCGTGTCCTCTTCTTCCTACGCCTAATCTGCACTAGCCTCTGGGAGTGTGATGCCAGGGTAGGTCGGGAGACAGTCGCAGCTGTGGGATGGGAAAAAGGGAGTGAATTCCTCAGAAAGATAAATTTAGTTGTGAACAAAGAACATAGTCTTTCTCTGTGAACAAGACCATGCACAGCACCTATCACATGCGCACTCAGGACAAGGTCGAATTTTCGGCCTTCGCATTCAGTGCCTGTGGTCTTGCAGTGCAGATCAGAGAAGCGGGGCAGGACACCGGAATTTGTGTTGCAGGCCGACATGGTAAGCCGTAGACTTGTGGCTGCTTAAAACTTTAATAATAGCACTGGCCTCCTTTCACGCTGAAAGCAATGCCAGTCCCTGCTGCCAGCAATCCGGCAAGCATGAACTCTGCCCCTGTCCCACCCCCTCGCGGCTGTCCCAGGGAAAGATCCCTGTATGCTGCCCCTCTCCCGCCTCCACCGCGTGGCTGTAAACCGCCGGTTACAGTTCTGTAAAGGAACAGGCAAGCAGTCCAAATACTAACATTCCCCTACCTAATTCAAAGCAGGTCACCATGAGCGACCTCACTCTGATGAGGATTTCAGAGACGGAGAAAGAACAGATGCTTCGGGAAAGCCTGCAAAGACCAGGGCCGTATGCCGCCATGCTCTGCAAGGCAATGATACCCGAGTACTTGCTTGTCTCCTGGCGCGGAAACGTTTCGTACTACGGAGGACCCAATAAGGCCGCTCTCCCAAGAAACCTCATGCAAAGGCTTTCCAATTACCTCCAGGAGAGCTTCGTAGAGATGTCCCTGGAGGATTTCAGCTCTATCCCCGGACATATAGACCGGATTTTACTCTAGCTGCACTGGCAGGGACTAAACAGTAGAGTGGCTAGGGCAGAACAATCATGCTAAACCGGACATTGTTAGATTTTTTTTGTTGCACTGCCAAGGACTGAGACGTTAACCGCCTAGGGCAAACTAATCATGACAAACCCATTGTTAATATTGTTAATATTCCTGTTCTGTTACAAATAAATGTTTACATGTTTAAAACACTTACTGACTGATCTTTCCCCTGATTCTGTGTCCGGGTTAACGGCTGGGGACGGTTGGTAGGGGATCTCAGTAAGGGTGATGAAGAGATCCTGGCTGTCGGGGAAATCAGCGTTGTAAGCGCTGTCGACTGCCTCGTCCTCCTCATCTCCTTCCTCATCTTCCCCTCCGCTAACATGTCCGAGGAAGTGGCCGTCGACAAAATCCCATCCTCAGAGTCCACGGTCAGTGGTGGGGTAGTGGTGGCGGCCGCACCTAGGATGGAATTCAGTGCCTCGTAGAAACGGGATGTCTGGGGCTGGGATCCAGAGCGTCCGTTTGCCTCTTTGGTCTTCTGGTAGCCTTGTCTCAGCTCCTTGATTTTCACGCGGCACTGCGTTGCATCCCGGATGTATCCTCTCTCTGACATGGCTTTAGAGATCTTCTCGTAGATCTTTGCATTCCGTCTTTTGGAGCGCAGCTCGGAAAGCACGGACTCATCGCCCCACACAGTGATCAGATCCAAGACTTCCCGATCAGTCCATGCTGGGGCCCTCTTTCTATTCTGAGATTGCATGGCCATCTCTGCTGGAGAGCTCTGCATCGTTGCCAGTGCTGCTGAGCTTGCCACGATGTCCAAACAGGAAATGAGATTCAAACTGCCCAGACAGGAAAAGGAATTCAAATTTTCCCGGGGCTTTTCCTGTGTGGCTGGTCAGAGCATCCGAGCTCGGACTGCTGTCCAGAGCATCAACAGAGTGGTGCACTGTGGGATAGCTCCCGGATCTATTACCGTCGATTTCCATCCACACCTAGCCTAATTCGACATGGCCATGTCGAATTTAGCTCTACTCCCCTCATTGGGGAGGAGTACAGAAGTCGAATTTAAGAGACCTCTATGTCGAACTAAATAGCTTCGTGGTGTGGACGGATGCAGAGTTAATTCGATGTAACGGTGCTAAATTCGACATAAACTCTTAGTGTAGACCAGGCCTCAGCATGTGGAACCCTGGCATCCCCCCTACCTCTAACCTAGTGGTTAGGGCACTCAGCCATGGGATATCCTCGTTCAGTTCCCACTCTGTCTGACGTGGAGCAGAGGTTTGAAGCTAGGTCTCCCATCTCTGAGGAAAGTGTTTAATCTCTGGGGTGTAAGGTAGTTAGGGCGGGGCTTCCTCAGGCTCTCCTCTTGAAGCTGTTCACATTGCATATATATCAGCGGCACATCATCAGCAGCAGATACTCATCACTATAATGAAGCTATGGTGGGACATAGAATAGATTTCCATTTTGGATTCTCCCTTGCAACTCTTCTTGCTTCCATAAGAATCAGTATGAGAGGATTTAGGTTTCTTAAATTCCTCATAATTGCATCTTCCAATCTCATTCATTGTCGGTCTCATACTCTACACTCTTTGACCTCAGATTTATAAACCTTCATTAAAAGTACACCTTCTTATGCACATTAGACAGGACTCCACCTTTGCTGTCATCTTCCTCTCAACTGCTACAAGTATCAGGGGGTAGCCGTGTTAGTCTGTATCTACAAAAACAACAAGGAGTCTGGTGGCACCTTAAAGACTAACAGATTTATTTGGGCATAAGGTTTCGTGAGTAAAAACCTCACTTTTTTTACCCATGAAAGCTTATGCCCAAATAAATCTGTTAGTCTTTAAGGTGCCACCAGACTCCTTGTTGTCAACTGGTACAAGACTGCAACTTGCTGGGTTTATTTCGGTTTGATTTTGTCACAAATGAGGAGCTACAAACGGATGTTAAGAATACTCTTAACTTTTGACCCTGAAAACTGTCTAGTT
>NW_020678803.1:0-3944 GCF_002925995.2 Terrapene triunguis | reverse complement strand
CCCTGATGATGACACAGCACAACTTATTGCTGAGCTCTGTGACTTTATCCTGGTCTGGAGTATTGTGTCCAGTTCTGGATGCCACATTTCAGGAAAGATGTGGACAAATTGGAGAAAGTCCAGAGGAGAGCAACAAAAATGATTAAAGGTCTAGAAAACATGATCTGTGAGGAAAGATTGAAAAAATTGGGTTTAGTCTGGAGAAGAGAAGACTGAGAGGGGACATGATAACAGTTTTCAAGCACATAAAAGGTTGTTACAAGGAGGAAGGAGAAAAATTGTTCTCTTTAACCTCTGAGGATAGGACAAGAAGCAATGGGCTTAAATTGCAGCAAGGATAGTTTAGATTGGACATCAGGAAAAACTTCCTAACTGTCAGGGTAGTTAAGCACTGGAATAAATTGCCTAGGGAGGTTGTGGAATCTCCATCATTGGAGGTTTTTAAGACCAGGTTAGACAAACACCTGTCAGACAAGGTCTAGATCAGGGGTCGGCAACGTTCGGCACGCGGCTCGCCAGGGTAAGCACCCTAGCGGGCCGGGCCAGTTTATTTACCTGCTGACGCGGCAGGTTCAGCCGATCGCAGCCCCCACTTGCTGCGGTTCGTCATCCCGGGCCAATGGGGGCGTCGGGAAGCGGCGCGGGCCGAGGGATGTGCTGGCCGCGGCTTCCTGCCGCCCCCATTGGCTCGGGATGGCAAACCGCGGTGAGTGGGGGCCGCGATCGGCCAAACCTGCCGCGTCAACAGGTAAATAAATTGGCCCGGCCCGCTAGGGTGCTTACCCTGGCGAGCCGCGTGCCGAACGTTGCCGACCCCTGGTCCAGATAATACTTAGTCCTACCTAGTTCGATCCTGCCTGCCGACGACTGGGGTCTGTTGGTGTTACAAGTGGGGGCTTGTCCAGGATTTCAACTGCCCTAGCTAAGAGCCAGTTGGCTTTTAGCTCGTGCACTAAGCTCCAGAGGTTCGATCCCACCCGCTGACGATCGGGGTCTGTCGGCGTTACACCAGGACAGCTGAGGAAGGAGCACAGAAGTGCTGAAAGCACAGAAACATCGGTGTTCAACTGGTCTCCTTCCCCCTCCCACTCATCTTTCGCTAAGCACCAGTCATCCTAACATAACCACTTTTATCACACATAGCCCTCATGCACATCTCTGTTTGCCCCTCCTTCTCCATCAGCCTCCGCATTGCTCACTCATTTCCTCCAACTACCATAAAGCAGTACATCGTAGAGGAAATGGAGTGAGGGGGGAGTGGTCATCTCTGAGGAAGGCATGGGATGAGTGGTGTGTGAGGGTGCCAGGTGGGTGGCGAGCAGAAGAAAGGGTGGATGTACATGGGCCTGGGGGAGAAAATGGGCTGTGTTTGAGGTAGGGGGCTATGTTAGAGAGATGAGCACTATGCTATGTGGCGCTGGTGCAATGAGGCGAGCCAAGAACCCTAGTCCCAGTGTTTCTGTGCTTTGAGGGCTCCCCCGGCTGTGATGTCTTAAAGCACAGTACAGCTCAGGCACCATGCTATCAGGCGCCTGATACCTTGGCATGGAGGAACTGGGCTCCTCAGCCACACATACTCAGACCAACCATGTGTGAAGGTGATGTTCATGTGAGCAGTTACATTTATCTCATATACCCTCATATTAACTGTAACTGATTAGCAGGGATCCTAGACATCCATTTCCGATTGAAAAACACGGAATTTGCATTTTTTCCAGAGAATCTTTAGTTTTTTGCATTTTGTGAAAAAATTAAAACATATATTAACTACATTTTACTGCCAGTACCAGTGTCACATATTCAATGCGCGCAACCTCCCCCCCTTGTGGTTGATTTTTGAATGCGCTTTAAATTTACCTAGCTAAATTTATGCCAATGAACTGCTTCTGGCATATAGAGATTACTCAATGGCATAGAGGGCGTTCATGTTTTAATTCTTCTCAAATTTCACTTCAGCCTCCAGATCTGAGTAATTAAAGTTATGAAAAGATGCTGAAAACTTTAAAAACCACCCCAGAGACCATATCACTGAATTTGGCAAGGACAGATTTCACGTTGAGGATAACATGCTGTTCTGTACTGTATACAGCAAAGCTATAGATTATGTTCGAAAGCAGACAATTGTAGAACACATGGAAAGCGCTATATATAAACTGAATGAAAACAAATGAAAACAAGAGGCTGAAACAGCCTGGTCATCAACAATAGTAAAGACACAATGCACTGTGATTGGATGATTCCAGCATTTTTGTGTGTTTAAACCCCCACTCCCAATTTTATGAAAATATATATTACAGACATTGAAGTATTTGGTATATGTAAGAAATACAAATTGCAAATCTATTAACTTTATTTTATTATAATGATTGATGGCACTGGTAGGCTTTGAACTTGCTTAAAAATTGTAAACATATCAATAAAACCTTGTGTTCAACTGATACCTATATAAATTGTGGGCAGTGACACTAAAGTTCAGTGTTTCATTTTAATCATGGAAAAACATGGGTTTTTAATGTTTTTTATCAGAGTGTTTTGTGTTTTATTATCATGGAAAACTAGGATCCCTGCTGATTAGCTAGTATACCCCGCTGGACCATACATTAAAAGATCTGAGTAGAGCTTTAAAAATTTAATATAGCATAAGATTGTACATTAAAAATAGTGCAGATTGTTAGAAATGAAATATATTAAACATTGGTGTGCCATGGCTAATGTTATAGATTCAGGGCATTTGAATTAATATTTTTTTTTAATCCTTACATAATTTGCATAATGTTTCATGGAAAACTGTTTATTGCTTTATGCCACTGGACCATATTTTGGTTGCTAGTCATTGTTACACAGAACAGCAGGGATTACAGCAAAAGAGCTAGGCATGAAATATAATATTTATCTATGTGTGTGGGGGGATATTTTGATGTGACATTTATAGTTATTGCTACTGATTAATCAAAGTTTTAGCTCAGCATCTAAGGCTCAGCATTTCCAATTTGCTGCCTAACTCTTAATCATAGCAGCATCGTAACAGCAACGATTCTGTAGCCTCTGGCATTTGTTACATGAATGCACTTGGTAAAACATAAGAAAAACTGACAGACGAAACCTTAAGAAAACAAAAATACTGCAGCTCTAATTATATTAATGTGAACTAAGAGTCTTTGAAAACATGGCATCGTTCATGTAGCAAAGGCAGTTGGAAAGTGGAAAGTAGGCAAGGAGCATTTTGGAGATACAGTGAGTAATTAAGGAGATTCGCTGTAAGATAACCAAGTGAGCATTTTACAGTTTCAGGCAGTGAGGAATCTCGCCGAAGGGAAAACACTTTCTAATGCTCACCACTGTACATGTTGTAATTAACTAAATAACAAATGTAACTTATGGGTATTCAGTAACTTAGCTGTAAAATATTATCCCCTGTTTTACTTTATGGCAAACTATTCTGGGATGATTTCTTTGAGAAATTAGTGACCAATCAGCTCTGTCTAATTCATATTCAATTTACTCAGATTTCCAGGATACCCCAAACAATCTCAAAAGACAAACTCTTGATGAAGAGATTACGGTTTAATTGTTTTTAATGAATTAATTTTAATCTCAGTAAAACCAAGTTTTTCATTAACCAGATTGAATACATTTTATTACTCTTTTCTGTTTTATTCAGTTAATGATGTATTAGAAAAGCATTATATCAACATGTGATCATAACACCAAAATAGACTCTAGTTCCCTAAAATGATTGGTCCAATCCAGGAATCCTTCCTCATAAAGCACTTACTTACTTCGGTGGAAGTGAGAGTATTATACAAGTGGAATCACACCATTTGCAAACAAAATCAACATTATCTGATTTCTAGTAATATCTTAAAAACTTGCAACCTGAAATTATCTAGGTTTTGTTCATTGTACCACAGTCTTAATCCATTCTTTTTTTCAAACTATTAAAG
>NW_020678802.1:0-6650 GCF_002925995.2 Terrapene triunguis | reverse complement strand
CTCGATGACCTTTCAGGGTCCCTTCCAGTTCTATGGTATAGGTATATCCATCCATGGGGGGAGAGTGAGTGGGACCTGTGTGAAATATATGGAGTCTCCAAAGATTGCTTTTCTTTCATCCACTTCCAACCAAACCCCTTCAGAGTTGGGTTTGAATTGTTTGATTTGGCAGATGTTGGTTAACCCCTTGTGTTCTGTGCCCAATTTCAGCATTGGTCAGACTACGTAGAGCGGTACGTCAACTCTGATTCTACCTCTCCTGAACTTCGGGAACACCTGGCCCAGAAGCCGGTTTTCCTGCCGAGGTGAGTGAACAAGCTGTGGCTGTGAAAAGTGACCCACAGACTACAAGTACCCATGTCAGCAGAGGGAGAAAATCTTACTCTGTCACAGTGTTGGCTATTGCAGTCTCTTGTTTGTTTTTAGTACTCTGCCACTTTAGAAGACATTAACCTGGGAGTAGCATATAGAGACACAGTGCAGCTGTTTATTCCAAGAGCCCACCCTGGGCTCCTGCTCTCCAGTGACTAAGGCCTGGTCTACACTAGGAGGTTATGTCGAATTTAGTAGCGTTAAATTGAATTAACCCTGCACCCGTCCACACAACAAAGCTATTTAGTTCGACATAGAAGTCTCTTAAATTCGATTTCTGTACTCCTCCCCAATGAGGGGAGTAGCACTAAATTCGACATGGCCATGTTGGATTAGGGTAGGTGTGGATGGAAATCGACGCTAATAGCTCCGGGAGCTATCCCACAGTGCACCACTCTGTTGATGCTCTGGACAGCAGTCCGAGCTCGGATGCTCTGACCAGCCACACAGGAAAAGCCCCGGGAAAATTTGAATTCCTCTTCCTGTCTGGGCAGTTTAAATCTCATTTCCTGTTTGGACATCGTGGCGAGCTCAGCAGCACTGGCAACGATGCAGAGCTCTCCAGCAGAGGTGACCATGCAATCCCAGAATAGAAAGAGGGCCCCAGCATGGACTGATCGGGAAGTCTTGGATCTGATCGCTGTGTGGGGCGATGAGTCCGTGCTTTCGGAGCTGCGCTCGAAAAGACGGAACGCAAAGATCTACGAGAAGATCTCAAAAGCCATGACAGAGAGAGGATACAGCCGGGATACAACGCAGTGCCGCGTGAAAATCAAGGAGCTGAGACAAGGCTACCAGAAGACCAAAGAGGCAAACGGACGCTCCGGATCCCAGCCCCAGACATGCCGTTTCTACGGGTATGTCTACACTACAGGATTAATCCGAATTTAGATAATTCGAATTTGGGAAACAGGTTGTATAAATTCGATTGTGCGCGGCCACACTAAGCACCTTAATTCGGTTTTTAACCACATTAATTCGGTGGTGTGCGGCCACACTACCCCATTAACTTAAACACAGTAATTCGGTGGTGTGCGGCCACACTAACCCTAATTCGAATTAACAAAATCGATTTAGGCGTTACTCCGCTCGTCGAGGTGGAGTACAGAAATCGATTTTAAGTGCCCTTTAATTCGAATTAACTGGCTCTGTAGTGTGGACGGGTGAAGGGTTAATTCGGATTAACGCAGCTAAATCCAAATTAAAGTCCTAGTGTAGACCAGGCCTACGAGGCACTGCATTCCATTTTAGGTGCGGCCGCCACCACTACCCCACCACTGACCGTGGACTCTGAGGATGGGATATTGTCGAGGGCCGCTTCCTCGGAGATGTTAGCAGACGGGGAAGATGAGGAAGGAGATGAGGAGGACGAGGCAGTCGACAGCGCTTACAACGCTGATTTCCCCGACAGCCAGGATCTGTTCATCACCCTCACAGAGATCCCTTACCAACCGTCCCCAGGCGTTAACCCGGAGCCAGAATCAGGGGAAGGATAAGTCGGTAAGTGTTTAAAACATGTAAACATTTATTTTGAACAGAACAGGAATATTAACAATATTAACAATGGGTTTTTCATGATTAGTTTGCCCTAGGCGCTCTACTTTTTAGTCCTTGGCAGTGCAACTACTGCAAAAGAATCAAACAATGTCCGGTTTATGATGATTAGTTTGCCCTAGGCGCTCTACTTTTTAGTCCTTGCCCGTGCAGCTACTGGAAAAGAAGGTCTATATGTCCGGGGATAGAGCTAAAATCCTCATGGGACATCTCCACGAAGCTCTCCTGGAGGTAATTGGAAAGCCTTTGCATGAGGTTCCTGGGGAGAGCGGCCTTATTGGGTCCTCCGTGGTAGGAAACTTTTCCACGCCAGGCTATCATCAAGTACTCCGGGATCATTGCCTTGCAGAGCATGGCGGCATACGGCCCTGGTTTTTGCTGGCTTTCACGCAGCATGCGGTCTTTCTCTGTCCCAGAAATCCTCAGCAGAGTGATGTCGCTCATGGTGACCTGCTTTGAATTAGGGGAATGTTACTGTTGGGACTGCTTGCCTGTTCCTTTACAGAACTGTAACCGGCGGTTTACAGCCACGCGGTGGAGGCGGGAGAGGGGCAGCATACAGGGATCTTTCCCGGGGACAGCTGCGAGGGGGTGGGACAGGGGCAGAGTTCATGCTTGCCGGATTGCCGGCAGCAGGAACTGGCCAACGCTAGGAGCATTGCTTTGAACGTGAAAGGAGGGCACTGCTATAATTTAAGTTTTAAGCAGCCAAAAATCTACGGCTTACCATGTCAGCCTGCTACCCGAATTCCGCTGTCCTGCCCCGCTTCTCTGATCTCCAGTGCAAGACCCCAGGCACTGAATGCGAAGGCCGAAAATTCGACCTTGTCCTGAGTGCGCATGTGATAGGTGCTGTGCATGGTCTTCTTCACAGAGAAAGACTATGTTCATTGTTCACAAAAAATTATCTTTGTGAGGAATTCACTCCCTTTTTCCCATCCCACAGCTGCGACTGTCTCCCGACCTACCTTGGCATCCCCCTCCCAGAGGCTGGCGCAGATTAGGCGGAGAAAGAAAAGGACACGGGACGACATGTTCTCAGAATTTATGGGCTGCTCCCGAGCCGAGGCGGCCCAGCAGACCCAGTGGAGGTAGAACATGTCCCAAATCCATCAATCACACATTGAACGGGAGGAGAGGTGGCGTCAGGAAGACCAGCAGGTGACTCAAACGCTGCTTGGACTAATGAGGGAGCAAACGGACACGCTCCGGCGCCTTGTGGATGTTCTGCAGGACCGGAGGCAGGAGGACAGAGCCCCGCTGCAGTCTATCTCTAACTGCCCTCCCCCGCCACAAAGTCCCATACCCCCCTCACCCAAAGTCCCAAGAAGGAGGGGCGGCAGGGGCCATGAACACTGTCACTCCACCCCTGCTCAAGTAACAGAAGGCTCTCATTCCCCAAAATTTGATAAGTCCTTTCCTTCCCACCTCACCCGTCCCAGTTTCAACCCTTTACCGCGAAACCCGTAATAAAGACAATGGTGTTCATTAACAAAGTTCCATGTATTTTATTTTTAAACGTGTGTTGGAAGGGGGGTGACGGAGTGAACGGGGTATGTAGCTGCAGAGGATAGTCAACATAAACTGGGTAAAGAAACGGTGGCAGGTTCAGCTTCTCTTTAACAAATATCAGAGGGGTAGCCGTGTTAGTCTGAATCTGTAGAAAGCAACAGAGGGTCCTGTGGCACCTTTAAGACTAACAGAAGTATTGGGAGCATAAGCTTTCGTAAGTAAGAACCTCACTTCTTCAGGTTCTTACCCACGAAAGCTTATGCTCCCAATACTTCTGTTAGTCTTAAAGGTGCCACAGGACCCTCTGTTGCTTTCTTTAAACAAAGTTAATAGTCACAGGTTACCCTGCTCACTGAGGAACCTAGCTTTCAAAGCCTCCCGGATGCACAGCGCGTCCCGCTGGGCTCTTCTAATCGCACGGCTGTCTGGCTGGGCGTAATCAGCAGCCAGGCTATTTGCCTCAACCTCCCACCCCGCCATAAAGGTCTCCCCCTTGCTCTCACAGAGATTGTGGAGCACACAGCAAGCTGCAATAACAATGGGGATATTGGTTTCGCTGAGATCAGAGCGAGTCAGTAAGCTTCTCCATCTCCCCTTGAGACGTCCAAAAGCACACTCCACCACCATTCTGCACTTGCTGAGACGGTAGTTGAAGAGTTCTTTTTCAGTGTCCAGGGCGCCTGTATAGGGCTTCATGAGCCAGGGCAGTAGCGGGTAGGCTGGGTCCCCGAGGATGACTACATCTCCACATCCCCAACAGTTATTTTGTGGTCCGGGAAGTAAATACCTTCCTGCAGCCGTCTAAACAGACCAGAGTTCCTGAAAACACAAGCGTCATGAACCTTGCCCGGCTATCCGACGTTGATGTTTGTAAAACGTCCCCTATGGTCCACCAGTGCTTGCAGCACCATTGGAAAGTAGCCCTTTCGGTTAATGTACTGGCTGGCCTGGTGGTCCGGTCCCAGGATAGGGATGTGAGTTCCATCTATAGCCCCACCGCAGTTTGGGAATCCCATCGTGGCGAAGCCATCTATGATGACCTGCACGTTTCCCAGGGTCACTACCTTTGAGAGCAGTAGCTCAACGATTGCGTTGGCTACTTGTATCACAGCAACCCCCACGGTAGATTTGCCCACGCCAAAGTGGTTCGCGACTGACCGGTAGCTGTCTGGCGTTGCAAGCTTCCAGAGGGCTATGGCCACTCGCTTCTGGACACTCAGGGCTGCTCGCATCCGGGTGTCTTGCGCTTAAGGGCAGGGGACAGCAGCTCACAAAGTTCCAGGAAAGTTCCCTTCCGCATCCGAAAGTTTCGCAGCCACTGTGATTCATCCCAGACCTGCAGCACTATGCGGTCCCACCAGTCCGTGCTTGTTTCCCGGGCCCAGAATCGCCCTTCCACAGCATCAACATGACCTGTTGCCACCATGATGTTCACGGCGTGGGGTCCCATGCTTTGCGAGAGGTCTGTGCCACTCTCAGACTTCATGTCCTCACCCCGATGCCGTAACCTCCTCGCCCGATTTCTCAGCATCTGTCTCTGGAAAAGGTGGACGATAAGGTGCGAGGTGTTGACAACGGCCATAACTGCAGCGATGGTCGCAGCGGGCTCCATGCTCGCAGTGCTGTGGCGTCCACGCTGTCACTCACCAGAAAAGCTCGCGAAATGAAATGATTGCCCGCCGGCGCTTTCAGGGAGGGAGGGCAGGAGTGACGGTTGGATGACGACAGTTACGCAAAACCACCCTCAACACATTTTTTTCCCCAGCAGGCATTGGGGGCTCGACCCAGAATTCCAATGGGCAGCGGGGACTGCGGGAACTGTGGGATAGCTGCTCACAGTGCACCGCTTCCAATGTCGATGCTTGTCCCGTTAGTGTGGACTCACAAAGTCGAATTACTGCCCTTAGTGTGGATACACACGTTCGACTTTGTAATATCGATTCTACATATTCGATTTAAGTAAAATCGAACTACTCTCGTAGAGTAGACATATCCTAAGAGAGGGCATAGTCCACAGGCAGCAGAGAGATCAGGGTTTGGGGAGTCACCAGCCCTGGTTTTTTTTTGGCAATCCTGCCTTTGCTTACAATAGCCCTCTAGCTGAGTGCGGAAGGTGCTGAGTCAGTGCTTTTCGCTAGCAGGAAGTTGGTTGCAAAATAGCTTTGAAAGGCCCTCACTCTCTGTAAACAGCTGAGATCAGTGGGTTGGCTTATGGTAGGCACATGAGCCTAACCGACTTTAATTTGTGACCATTCCACTCTGAGCAATACTTTCGGTTCCGAAGGGCTGGCCTGGAGCCACCAGATATGCCCACCCTAGTGGACAGAGAATGAGCACTAATCCCAGCAGGGATTCTCTGGTTTACAGGAACCTGAGGCGGATCCGTAAGTGTCAGCGTGGTCGGGAGCAGCAGGAGAAGGAAGGGAAGGAGGGAAACAGTAAGAAGTCCATGGAGAATGAGGAGAGCTTGGACAAGCTGGAGTGTAAATTCAAACTGAACTCCTATAAGATGGTGCACGTCAGGGGTCGGCAACCTCTGGCACGCGGCTCACCAGGGTAAGCACCCTGGCGGCCGGGCCAGTTTGTTTACCTGCTGCGTCGGCAGGTTTGGCCGATCGCGGCTCCCACTGGCCGCGGTTCGCTGCTCCAGGCCAATGGGGGCGGCGGGAAGCCGCGGCCAGCACATGCCTCAGCCCATGCTGCTTCCCACAGTCCCCATTGGCCTGGGACGGCGAACCACGGCCAGTGGGAGCCACGATCGGCCGAACCGGCCGCTGCAGCAGGTAAACAAACTGGCCCGGCCGCCAGGGTGCTTACCCTGGCGAGCCACGTGCCAGAGATTGCCGACCTCTGGTGTACATGATCAAATCAGAGGATTACATGTACAGGAGGACTGCTCTGCTGTGTGCTCAGCAGGTAGGAGTTGAGTGAAAGGAATGGGATGAGCAGCTGGTGTTTCCCTGAACCTCTTGCTCCCAAAGGGCATCTGGGGAGAGTCAGATAAAGTGTCCGGGGTGGGGGGGGGGAGGGGTTGTTTTCCTGTAACATTTAGTAGTCTTCATATTGCTTTGAGGACTGGAACGACATAGTTTAGTCCATTGTACGCTGTAAACTTCCTCTGAATGTTCCTGAGATGTAACCCTTCCTTTCCTCCCCCTCCATTTTCCAAACTCTCCTGTTAGAGTAGGCAGCTGTTAGCATCCTTTTACTCG
>NW_020678801.1:0-7215 GCF_002925995.2 Terrapene triunguis | reverse complement strand
AGCAGTGGGCGGGTAAGCCCGCCCACCTCCCGGTCAACCAATATGGACTCACTACAGGGCCCAAGAGAAATTGAGTGTACAGTGAATACAGAATCAGGCTTTTGATATACAAATTACTAGCAGATATCAGATCCCAAAGCAGATATGTTCTTTAGCATCTGTCAAGAAGAGATGAGTGCAGTCAAGTTGTGTGTAACAATGTAGTACATCAGCGAATTCTGAAAAAATCTGGAGCTGATAGTCTGCATTCTTAATTATTTATATCTCTGGCTAATGTATATCCACACAACTATCAAGTACTCTGTAGTTTCTCCAGACTATTAATTCTCACCCTCCTACTGATTAATTTAAAGAGGCACAATTCCAACACTGAGACTGTTAACTGCTTCATTGCCTCCCACATCTACTTAGGTGGCAAAAGCCCTTATTGCACTGGACCCAGCTGCTAAAACTTCTAGTTTCACCCTTGTCAATTTCTACCACATATTTATGCATTTTTACTACAAAAATCTGCAACAAATTGAAAACAGAAAATTGGGAAAAGACAGAATGAATTGAATATCAAATATATATGTAATTCAGTAAAATGCTCTATTTTTAATGTATGAAAAACTGCTACAGTATTTCCAGGTTGCTTTACTGTAAAATTTAGATTCACCTTGATACGGTGTCCACTGAACCTTGAACTTGAGAGGCGGTGTTGCCTAGTGGATATAGTGCTGGACTGAGACTTGGGAGATGAAGGTTCTCTTTGTTCTTTCCTTTACTTCCCCATCTTCAAGGCTCTGTGTTCCAGCTCAAGACAGTCTTCATGCCAGAAGCTGAGCATGTTGCTTCCACCACACTTTGGCCCAGGGTGTCAGTCAAACCCAGTCTTTTGCATGCTGTGCAGAGCACAACTATTAAACCGAAGGGCTGGCCTACTTAAGAGGGAATAATGTGCAAATGTGAAATTTCAAACAGAGAAGTGTTTTAATGCTCCAAAAGAAACAAAAAGTCCACTTAAGTAGCAACACAGGGCAAAATCCTCAGCTGGTATAAATGTGCAGAACTCCACTTACACTGCTGCTTTACATCAGCTGAGATTCTGGCCCGTAACTTTCTAACAATGATGGGAATGTGTTTGTTTATACCTTCTCAAGGTCTTAGAGATGAGATATTGTAAAGGTTCGCTCTATATTTTATCTGGCTTTTCTAGCATTCCGTATGAATCTTTTCCTTCTTGTTCCCTTGTAGCTGTGGCAAAGCAGTGCCTGGCTGCAAAGTGAAACTGGTGAATGAGGATGCAGATGGCAATGGAGAAATTTGTTTCTGGGGAAGAACTGTTTTCATGGGTTATTTAAATATGGAGGATAAAACAAAAGAAGCCATTGATGATGATGGGTGGTTGCATTCTGGAGACATAGGAAGACTAGACAAGGACGGCTTCCTCTATGTTACTGGAAGAATTAAAGGTAAAAAGCAGTCTCCTCCCAACATTTTAAAGTAACTATTCAGTGTTGTTCTGTCATACAACAGATAAGCACATAGGAATGTCTTATTGGATCAGGCTTGTGGTCCACCTGGTTGAGTGTCTCCAACTCCAGCGCCAAGTGCTTCAGAGGAAACCTCACAATAAGTAGATGTGAGAGAATCTGCTCCCAGGAAGGTCTCATCCTTCGAGATTGGCTTAAGCATTGCAACATGAGATTTCATTTCCCTTCCAATATTCATTTTGTTAGCATTAACAATAATTCTGGATATTTTGTTATTCATGTAAATGTTCAATCCCGATTTGAATCTTGCTAAGTCCTTTGCCTTACTTACTGATCAAAATATTCAGACAATAATGTTAGACAATCACTATGTTTTGTATTAAGTTATGAGTCATGGGGCTACATGCTAGAAGAGGGTACCTAATGAAATAGGAAAACTCATTGTACCCTTACTGCCATGTGGGAGCTGGACATCTGAGATGGCTGTAAGCTCCGCGTTTCCAGACCATTTGAACAATACCCTCCTAATTTTTGAGGGTAGAAGGATAAGTTAAAACAAAGAGGAATAGTTGGGTCTGGTGACAGTATTTTGCTTGAAATGTTGCCATGGGAAGGTTTTGGTAATTTGTTTGCCTGGACGCTCTCTTCCAAGATACATACTCAGAAGGGAGATATTTTGTCACAGTTCAGATGCTTCCTAAACTATCTTGTATAATGAGTAACTGTAACCCCAGAAGACAAGATGAATCAGGAGGGAAGTAGCTGCACTTGCTGGTGAATTTGTAACAGGATAACATTACCATGTGCAGTCAGTCCTGGGGGCCTTTATTAGATGCTATAATTAGCCTGCACTGAATGTGATCATTTTGGCTTCCCTTAATTCTCTGCCTTTTCCTTTTCTGGTTACTTTTCCTTTCCCCCCATTGTTATTCTTTAACAAAGTGGCCCAGTTCGATTATCTTAATGTTTGCATTGCACTTATACCTTCAGTGATGGGAGTGCCATTTAAAAAATAAATAAACACTGTAAATTAAAGATAAATTAAGGCTAAGTGAGCCAGTTTGGATAAAAGAAATACTGCTTGAATTTCCATGCAAACTTCAAACCCAAGTCTAAACCATTTAAAATATGTTGGAAGGTCAGATAAATCCCCCCTCCCCCCATCATCTCTCCTTGAGTCTTAAACAGATCTCCTCCATTTGCTGAAATCCATCTCAGCAGGTCTGGCTGGTGTCTTCAGTTCTCATGAGTTCTGGCAGGACTTTCAATGCAACAAGGATGAGAGGGACAAATTATGCTGTTTTGTGATATCTCTGACCCAGAGTAGCTCTTAAGATTTGAATAGTCAAATGTCAGAGACAGATAGATAAGAGAACCCCCTTAATGGAACCTCATTGCAGGTGGGGCAGAAGCAGTTATAAAATTACAGGGGCTCTGGTGGGTTTGGAAAAGTTGAGTGAAAAGTTGAGGAGGAGGAAATCTCTAAGGTTTAGATCAACATCTGATTTGTGGAGGGGTAGCCATACATTTAAGATATGATAAAGCATAGTGTAATCTCTCATCCTAGAAATATAAATTGTACTTCATAAAATAATTCTGTACACACATCATATTATCCAGGAAAATAATTGTGCAGTATTGACTGTGCCAGTTTATGTGGATTTAGCCGATGGCTATTGTATATAAAACACACATGGGGCAGGGAAAGTATATAATAGACCCTATAGCCTCCAAAGCTGAGCCTGAACACTAGTGACGTTAGGACCCAAACCTGTGAGTAACAATTTCCCCTGAGTTCCCTCAAGTGCCACTGAATTGAATAAAGCTCAGTAACAAATGGGATCAGGTACTAAGCTATTGAATTGTGCTACCTTTGTTAAGCTTTCCCCCATTCAAGTTTTTAAAAAACTTGCTAAAGATAACTATTTTTGTATCACAGAGTATTAAAACACTGAGACAACAGATTATCGCGGTTAGGGATTTTGAAAGAAATGCAGATCCATGACGTACCGGATATCTCAGAGGGGGTGTGTAAGGAGCAATAAGCTGGTTTAAAAGTAAACACTGAACCTCAGAGGTCACCTCTTCTCCTCCCTATTCTACTTTCTCCCTAGCTCACAACTCACTGCCAAATGGTAGTTTTACCATAACACAGCACACAAGTCAGACAATCTAGTGTTTCTTGTAAGAAACAAGACACGTCAGTTTTCCATAACCTTTTCTTTCCTTCTCATTTCCTTCTTAGACTAATCTGTTTGCCAGACTTAATATCTACTCAATATGCAAATTCTGATAATCTAGAAAAACATAATTCCACTGAAACAGTCAAGTTTCTATCATCTTGTTGTATTCAAGACCACAGATTTTGGCAAAGAACCAAATTAAAATACAGACAAGAAGCCTCTTAGTTAATACTGAATATGTTACTGTCAACTAAGAAACTGATTCAGCAAATACTTACAGTTGCTTACCTTCATGTGCAGCAATAGTACCATTGACTTCAATGGAAGTACGTAAGCAAAGTTGAGTACTTCCATATAAGTGTTTCCAGGATCAGGTCCCTTAATGTATGACTTTCAGTTACAATAGTACACGTAAGTCCATTTGTCTGCACTGTTCTGTACAGAGTACATTATTTCTTAAAATGTTTTATATATTTAAAAGGACATATTTTATTTTAGGCACAGGCAAAGGACACAAATTTAATGCAGTGGAGCACTCGTAGTTTGCTTACGGGATGGTGCAATGTATTAAGAATTGTAATAGTCAAAGAATTTTACTTTAATTGACAGACATTCAAATAAAAATGCACACTCCTTCCTTATCAAGAGGAATCAGCAAAATAGCACAAGAATGATGCACTTGTTTAGTATTTTTAAAGTTATTTTTAGACATACTCTGAAGGTAGGCACCACCCTCCTGGTCCTCTGGACTAGAGTTGGGTGCAATTTTTCAGTCAAAACTTTGTTTTCTATGAAGAATACAGATTTGCAACACAAACATTCTGTGAATTTTGTCAAATTTGGCAAATTGTTTTGGTCAACCTTCCCCATCCCCAAATTCTGAAAAAATCAAAACATTTTATGAACTCTATGACCGGGGTCCCAGGGGACCCACCCTGAGACAACTTAATTAAATGTAAAGAATGGAGCAGACAATCCCCAAAGCTGGTGGTCATTCCAGTACTTAGATCCACCAAGTTAGCCTCAAACAGCTTCTATAATATCTTACTGGTTACCCAGAAGCCAAAACACAGTTACCTTAAAGTAACCCAGCCTTAGACCTCCACCCAACACCCAAGTCAAATATGATGAAGATTACTAAAAATCTTATTCATCATATAGGAAAGTGAGATCGGACACATTACCTCCCAGGTTAAGGAATATTTCAGATCTTATCCAAATACAGGCTTACAGCCAATTCTTATTAACTAAACTAAAAGTTATTAAAAAAGAAAAGAGAGAGAGTATTGGTTAAAAGCTCAGTATAGACATGAGCACAGTTCTGAGATCAGCTTCATAGTAGAGATGCTGAGCTTTGTAGTTGCAAAGAGTTCTTTCAGAATTAGTCCATAGGTTTAGTCCAATGTTCATATTTCGGGTGATTCAGAAGGACTGGAGATCTAAGTCTTACGACTCAAGCTTCCCCCGCATAAAGCATCAAGCAGATCTGAGATGAAAGGATCAGTTCCCAAGAGTCTTTTAAACAGTTTTCTAGCAGCTTCTTGACCATACAATCCTGGGTGAACAATAGGCTTTTAATGTAACCTTCTGTTTCCCAAACATCACGTAATCAACTACATGGATTAACATAAGGTAATTTATCCATTAAACAGTTCATATACATTTTACCACAAACTTTAAAGGGACATATAGACAATGACATTATTTCACCCAAGATTCGTCTAAATGTTAATATTCCCTTTGATCTCTGAATCAATAGCTATAGTGATAGACAGGAACTGTCTGTTTACATGGCTAACATCTAACAAGATATAAGTAAACACATACAATTAGTATCACCTCTAATTTTCTAACAATACAGGTTTGCATTTCAAAGTTCTAGCCTATCTAACCTGTCTCTAAAGGTTGACCCTGGGTCATTTAGCCTGCAAGCTACTTAACCCTTTCTGGCCATGTCACAGACTTTTTTTAAATCATTTTTTAAAATGTGAAATGACTGTTTACTTTAAAATGTCCTTTGTTTTTTTAAATAAAACTAATCAAAAACATTTTAAAATGGTCAAAAACAAAACAAATCATTCTGATTTTGAAAGAAACGAAATGTTCAGAATGGAATAACATCTTGTCTTGATTCGCTGAAAATTTCAAAAAATTTAGTTGTTCATTTGACCCTAAACAATTATTAATTATTATTTATTTAATTGGTAGCAAACCAAGAAATCCATTATTCATCCAGCCCTACTCTGGACTGCCTCAGTTACTCCCTGGCTGTTCTGTGCCAGTCTGCTTCTTCTAAAGATCCCTCTCCATGTGCTTGCTTGTGCTGGCCTGCCCCCTCTTGGTGGTTTTAAGATTGCTTTTTATTATGGTGCCTGCTGTGAAAGGGCTTTTCGCAGCTTAGCAACACTAGAGCACAAAGAGAATGAATGCCAGATAGCACTGAAGGGAGCCTAACTGCTGAAAATCCCAGGTTATCAGTAACACCTCGAGAGTCATAATTAATCTTCAGTTAACCAAGAGTTTAGGTTATCTGCAGTCTGATATAAAGGGTTTTGCTTTGTATGCACAATGGTGTGTGTTTGTGTTTATTAGAGAGAGAGAGAGAGAGCGCCCTCTAGGGATATTGCAAAGGATATATCTGTCTTTCAGGAAGGTTAATTTTCACATCTAAACAAGTTTTGTTCTCTTTGAAAGCTATTGGTATTCCTGGTATCTTCTATTAGCAGGAATGTGATAAATGGTTCGGCCCACCCCTTAGATAGCTGTGAGGAAATTATTTGAATTCAACTAATAAGTTTCTTTTTATGCCTAGAGTTAATTATTACAGCTGGAGGTGAAAATGTGCCTCCGATCCCAATTGAAGATGAGGTCAAAAAGGAACTGCCCATTGTTAGCAATGCTATGTTGATTGGAGATCAAAAGAAGTTCTTATCAATGTTGCTGACCTTAAAGGTAAACTACTTTTACTGTTGATTTCGAAAAAATCACACCCCACTAAACTCCTGAGATCTAAAACCTTCCAAATGTGTGTGTGTGTGTGTGTGGTTCCACATTGGGAAAAATGTTCAAATTACAGAGCAAAGTGTGCTTGCTTTACTCACATGGGTAGATTTGCTGTGAGCAAGCAGGATTTGGCCCTTATGCTATATAGCAGAAGAAATACTTCACATTCATTTCTAATATTCTTCCATAAACAAAACATGACTTACTTTCAGTCTAAAATTCAAATTCACTTTCATTAAGAAAAACCTGAAAGAGCAGAAGTGAAGTCTTCATGAGAGAGTACAGCATTTGCCTTCTCTATACTGGCTGTCGTCACTCTGGACAGGCAGAGTCCTTAGAAGTTTAAAGTCTCAATACATAAAAAACCAAAGCAACACAGTTTCATAGCTATTTACACAAGAGGCTTTTTTGGCCATGTTTGCTCATTACAATTTATGCTTAAGACAGAGAATGTTTGCTTTCTCACAGACCCTATTTTCCACCTATTTGTTCCTTTAGGGAAGAAATCTAAGAATGAATTTAGGAACAAGATTATGAATAGCTGAGCTACAGGA
>NW_020678800.1:0-1494 GCF_002925995.2 Terrapene triunguis | reverse complement strand
TAGTGTGGACACACACGTTCGACTTTGCAATATCGATTCCACATATTTGATTTAAGTAAAATCGAATTACCCTCGTAGTGTAGACATACCCTAAGACAGGACAGAAATTTGTATTTATTTATTTAATTTGCCTGCCTTTAAAAGAAAAAAAATCTTGATTTGAGATCCCTATTCTAGGCTTGATGTAGTGTTGTATTACAGTACATGTTTGTGGTAATATAGCTCTCCTTAAGGAGAATGTACTGTAGAGCATACCTATAAAGAAGATGGGAATATTACTTTGCATTACATCTTTTGGTTATATGCCTGCTTGGTAAAACTGAAGATTAAAAGAAGGCAAAGCAATCAAAAACTACTATAGATTAATTTGGTTCCGCTTCATTTTCATTTCTTTTTTAAATGTTGGAATCAGTTAACAGTTGTCATTTTTAACAGATGCCTTTGCTATTGGATCAATATTACTGTGAAAACAGCAGTCATATTATGTAGATCAATAAAATAATATTTGTAAAATTTAAACTATTGGCAGGTGTGCCTATATTTAGAGGTATCCAATAATATCACAGATGATTTGGCACATCTTCATTCTACTATTTTCTTTGTCAGAGATCTTGAGCAACATGTGTTTTGTTATGAAATGCCATACAGTAAAAACCTGGGCAATTTCCATACTGTAAGGGCCAGATGCCAGACTGCATGCTGATGCTGAGGGGCAAGCAGGAAGTTTCCCAGCCCCAGCAATCCTTGCATGGAAGGGCAGTGGCTGCCTGCAGCCACTTGCCCTGAATTTCTTGCACTCTGCGGTTCCAATTAATTGCTCAATCCCACTTTCTCCCCAGAACTTTGAAAAAGTGGCAGCTCCTAGGATCAGGGACCACGTTTTTATTCTGTGTTTGTATAGTGCCTAGCACAGTGGGATCTGGTCTGTCACTAGGGCTTCTAGGTGCTTACTACTACTACTAATAATAATAGAAAGATTGGGACCCATGCCCATTCCCTGCCTCACCATTCTGCCGAGCAGGGCTAGCATGCTAGCGAAAGCAATCTGAGCCACTTTTGAAGAGCTGGTACCAGTGAATTAAGCTCCCTAAAGCTGTTGGCTATATAAGATTTTCAAAGAAGACTAGTGACTTAGGGTGATTTAATTTTGGGGTACCTCAATGAAGACACCCTAAAAGGGCCTGATTTTCACAAAGTTGAAAATTTGGCCTCTGAAAACCAGGCACATTTTAAGGAGTTTCTAGTTAGTCACCCAAAATCACTGGTCATTTTAAAAAGTCTTAGCCACTTTGTCTTCCATCCAAAACCAATCTGAAGCTTTCATAAAATACTCCAAATAGGTAAATAGTTTTTTTGTGTCTTTAAATCCTTTTGTGTCTTCATATCTAAGGGTGCTATGAATAGCTGAGGTGAGGAGAGCAATTGGGGAGATTCTGATAGTCCTTTTACTTAGGGTATGTCTACACTACGAGGGTAATTCGATTTTACTTAAAT
>NW_020678799.1:0-2983 GCF_002925995.2 Terrapene triunguis | reverse complement strand
CACCGCACCACCTCTCCATACATTGTAATTATTCAGAATCTGAGCGTGTGTGTCAGAGAAGTGGTCAGAGCATAGCCCATCATTATATACACCCCACTCACAAGCTGATACAGGAAAATTTCATCGGCTGTCACCTACGCACTGGCTTTCTTTGCTGCTATGGACTAGGTAGCTTTTGTTACAAGAAAACTCAAGAGTGACACTAGATGTAAATACAAATATTTTTGGAGTCATCCTTCCATTTTCAACGACTCAGGAAAACAGCAAAGATGTTGGTGCTCAGTCTAAGACAGGGAACAATGAAAGCCAAGACACGTAGAGGACTGCTGGATCTATCTTCCAAGCAATCTGAACATTTTGAAAACACATGGCCACAAAAGAACATTTTAATCTTGCTCTTGACCTTTTTGTTTAAGGAAAGTTCTTATTTTCACAGACAGTCGCAACAGATCATATCTTATTGCACTGGATTTGTGATGATATTTGACTATTGGCAGGTCTCCTGGGGGGATTATGGGAATACTGGAGATGGGACAATGCAGCATTCAATACATGAACACTTTCCATGCTGCCCGCTCCTCCCTGCAGCTTCCTGCTGCTAAGTCAAGCCACCAGGGTCATTTCAACCTTTTGGATTCACTGTTCCTGCAAACGTACTGCTATTGCAGACAGGGAGGATTATAGGCTTAAGGGGATGCTGTCAGGACATCTGTACTGGGAACCAGTAGCCAGAACAAGGGTCATGCACAGGTGGTGAAGAAATCAGTGTGAAAGGAGGACAAGCATTAGCTTGGATGTGGGTCAAACACCAGATCACATATATGCAGGGCCAGCTGCAGCTTTTTTGCCGCCCCAAGCAGCGAAGAAAAAAAAAAAAGAAGCCGCGATTGGCGTCACTTTGGCGGCTGCTCTACCGCGCCGCTTCATTCTTCGCGGCGGCAATTTGGTGGCCAGTCCTTCCCGCCGAGAGGGACTGAGGAACCCACCGCCAAATTGCCGCTGAAGACCCGGACATGCCGCCCCCTTGCATGGGCCACCCCAAGCACCAGCTTGCTGACCTGGTGCCTGGAGCCGGCCCTGCATATATGAGTGCTGGGTGAGAGAGGAAACTGGCAGCGTGCGTCTCAGGGAGTAGGTTGCTGGGAACATTTAAGGCACTGGAAAGGAGTGGTCAGCAATGGGATGGCAGAGGGTGGATGGGTTATGGGGACACACTGCACCAAATCATTCAAAAATCTTTTCTACCCTTTCCCAATACGAGTCCTTTTAGTGTAATGCAGAATGAGTTACCTTCGCACTGAGGGGCAGGCTCGCTCCAGGTTGGAGTGACCTCATCACCAGCAATACACTGAATGGAGGTTTTTCCAACAAGTGAGAAGCCTCTGTCACATTTGTAAGTTACTGATGAGCCAACAACAAAATCTCTCTTGCCCCAGTCATTGTACTGGCCATGGGAGATGTTTGGGGGTTGGGCACAAACTAGAATTGAAGAGAGGAAAATACATTATTTATACAGCAGATAAAAATCTCTAAAAAGAAAAGGAGGTGACAGATTCCCAGCATTTCGTGATGCCATTACAGGAAAAAACAGTCTTTCCATAATACCTGAAAGAACCCCCCAGGTATGTCCAACAACCTGCTATCTCAGTGTTCATCTCTTGCTGTGCATGGCATCAGGACAGCACACACAAAAATGATGAAAAGATGGTTAAGTGTTTATGAGAACAGGGCCGGCTCCAGGGTTTGGGCCGCCCCAAGCAGCCAAAAAAAAAAAAAAGCCACGATCGCGATCTGCGGCGGCAATTCGGTGGGAGGTCCTTCGCTCCGAGCGGGAGTGAGGGACCGTCCACCGAATTGCCGCCGAATAGCTGGACGTGCCGCCCCTCTCCGGAGCGGCCGCCCCAAGCACCTGCTTGCCAGGCTGGTGCCTGGAGCCGGCCCTGTATGAGGCCATTCGGCTGCTGTGACTGTCATTCACATGCTCCGTGAACAGCACTGAAACACGGATGATGATGATCCAGAGAGATGCTGAACGCCTGCAGCTTCCATTGACTAGAAGGTCAGGCCTTGACTCAGTACATTGGTCCTGTTACACTTCCACCCCTCCAAATCCAGATCTGAACCTCCTCCAGCTGCTCAAAGTTCTCCCAGCTTCCCAATCTTCCTCCAAGCTACCAAACCCGCCAAGTCCCCCAAACACCTCAGCCCCACCCCCACAACTGAACCTTCCCGTAGATACACAGAGCCATCCTTATCCCCAGCTGCCCATCTCTTCCAAACTAGCGAAGGGAGAGGTTAGTTAGTGCTATCCCCTTCACCCTATGTCTGAGGGTTAATATAGTTTTTCTTAGTGGTTGGTTTTAGACGTTGGAGGTCACCCATGGAATTAATACACATTTTATAGCATGATGCTAAACTAGTCCCAGGGCTGCTCATGTATATACACCCACAGCTCGGAAAATCCTCTGAGTGACTAAAATCCTCACAAGGCCTTTGGAAAATAATTAGATGTCTAAAACTCTTTTCAGGTGCTAAGCATTTTGAGACCTGATCCCCTCCGCCCCCCAACAGACACAGAGCTGCAGTTTGCATTTGCACCACTATCCTCCCTTAAGAGGAGCATAGGGGTATAGCATCTTTAATCTGTACCAGGAGCTCCATACAACCCCCAGTAACAAAGGCTGCTATGAGATGCACTGAATCTCAGGGTCCTAGCCTGTAGGGGACTGGGGCATACACAGGCTGGCCTAGCAGTCACAGCTGGGCTGAGGATTGCCCACCAGGAACAGGAGCCACCAGGTCAGAGCTGGAAGAATCACAGTTCTCCACCATTTATACTGACCTGGTTCGCAAACTGGTACAGCAGGATCCCATGTGCCATCATGTTTGCAGTGAATCTGAGCATTTCCATTGATACGGCCTTTGATACCATATCCAAAATCACATTGAATTGTAACACTATCCCCAAACGCATAGGTCTCCT
>NW_020678798.1:0-2110 GCF_002925995.2 Terrapene triunguis | reverse complement strand
AGTATCTAACCTAAATCTCCCTAGCTGCAAACTCAGCCAATTCCTCCCTGTCTGTCCCTCAGTGGCCCTGGAGAACAATTGTTCTCCATCCTCTTTCTAGCAACCTTTCACATAGTGGAAGATTGTTATCAGGTTCCCCCCTCAGCCTTCTCTTCTCAAGACTCAACCTGCCCAATTTTTTCAACCTCCCCTCCTAAGTCAGGTTTTCTAAATCTCTGATCATTTTGGTTGCTCTTCTCTGGACTCTCTCCAATTTGCTGACATCTTTCTTCAAGTGCAGTACCCGAAACTGGACACTGTCCTCCAGCTGAGACCTCACCAATGCCAACTACAGCAGGACAATTACCTCCCATGTCTGACACACGATGCTCCCGTTAATACACCTCAGAATTATATTTTCCTTTTTCACAACCTCACCGTGCTGTCAACTCATATTCAATTTGTGATCCACCCGAACACCTAGATCCTTTTCTGCCGTCCCGATGCCTAGCTAACGAAGTGGTGCTGAAGGTCTTCTGTCCTTTTCAGGTGACAGCCCCAGATTTGGGAGGAGACAGAACGATGACATTCAAAATTAAATGAAAGGAATGAGCCCTGCTCTGGACACCTCTGCTCTCCCAACAAAGATCGCTTCTGATCAACGGATGCCAGTGGCATAATCAGCCTTGAATCCAAATCTAAATGTGCTAATTTCTCTAGTTGATTTTAGTAAATTCAAATAAAGCATCTTCTGAAACACGGCGTCTGCGAGTTCTGTGTCTGGGCAGAAGGCAATAAACGACCCATTTCCCTGGGGTGAGGATGACAGTGTGATGGCTTTTGCTTCTGATGCATATTGGGCATTTCCCAATGAACATGGCTTATTGGAAGGGTTATAAATCCTCATGCTTCAGGGTTGAAGACGATCGCTCTTAGTGGTCAGTGTGACGTTGCACTCCATATGATTTTATGAAAATATGCTCATGAGTGTGAATATAATGTAACTGGAATATGCTTCATGCAAGAGGTCTCTTGTAAGGTATCATTACAAAGCTTATAATCTTCTGAGTGTGTTCATCCTATTTGTATGACTGTATCATTCTTGTATCTGAAACTAGATGTATGAAATATAACTCTGAGGTCCTATTGTAATTATTCAAAGTGTGGGCCATTAATGGTGGTTTGGAATCTTGATGGCTCCCATTAACCAGGACAATTGGTTGTAAATGGCTCCGTTTACTTGTGAGCCTTCCTGCGAGTGAGGCCGGGAAGAATGGAGGCTGGGGGCCTCACAGAACATGTGACCATATCACCTGGTACTGGAATCCATCTTAAACCTGGTGCTCTTTCCATTTAGAAGGAGGGATGGGGATGACAAAAGATTCCCACCTTGTGACAAAGCTATAAAAGGGGGTAGAGTCATGAGAAATCTCATAGCTACCACGTGAGCTGGAACAAGGACTGTACCAGGGGAAAGGATTGAGCCCAGACTAGAAAGGAGTCTAGTCTGTGAAAGAAGCTTATTGTAACATCTCTGAGGGTGAGGTTTCATCTATAATCAGTTTCTTACTGTATTAGGCTTAGACTTGCGTGTTTTTGTTTTATTTTGCTTGGTAACTTACTTTGTTCTGTCTGTTATTACTTCAAACCACTTAAATCCTACTTTTTAATCACTTTTTGCTTATTAATTAACCCAGAGCAAGTAATTAATACCTAGGGGAGCAAACAGCTGTGCATATCTCTCTATCAGTGTTATAGAGAGCGGACAATTTATGAGTTTATCCAGTATAAGATTTATACAGAGTAAAACGGATTTATTTGGGGTTTGGATCCCATTGGGAACTAGGTATCTGGGTGCTAGAGACAAGAGCACTTTCTAAGCTGTTTTCAGTTAAATCTGCAGCTTTTGGGGGACGTGGTTCAGACCTGGGTCTATGTTTGCAGCAGGCTAGCATGTCTGGCTCAACAAGACAAAGTACTGAAGTCCGAAGCTGGCAGGGAAAACGGGCTCAGAGATAGGTTCAGCACATCAGGTGGCAGTCCCAAGGGGGTTTCTGTGACCCAACCCATCACAGTCAGGAAGAGAACATCACGGGAGACAGATGACCCCACATTTCTCCAGTGCTTTCTC
>NW_020678797.1:0-2846 GCF_002925995.2 Terrapene triunguis | reverse complement strand
GTTACCAAGCAAAATAAAATAAAACATGCAAGTCTAAGCCTAATACACTAAGAAACTAAATGCAGGTAGATCTCACCCTCAGATGTTCCAATAAGACACTTCCTCCTAGTCTGAGTCCAGCAAACACTCACACCCCTGTAGTTACTGTCCTTTGTTCCCGTTTCTTTCAGGCATCTTTTGGGGTAGAGAGGTTCTCTCTTGAACCAGCTGAAGACAAAATGGAGGAATTTCCAGGGGCTTATATGGTCTCTTGTGGGTGGAAACCCCTCTTTCCCCTCCTGTGTAGAGTCACAGCTACAAGATGGAGTTTTGTAGTCACATGGGCAAGTCACATGTCCATGCATGACTCAGTTCTCTACAGGCCTAGCCATTGCCCACATGTTAGCCCGAACGTTCCCAGGAAAGCTCAGATGTGGATTGGCTAACAATGGACCTTGATAGAAACAAAGTACTCCCAATTACTTGAATAACCCCTTCACACTATGTTTACCAAATCTGCCTTAGGTGCTTTCTACAGCAAACACTTTAAATACAAGCATAGGGCCAACGCTCATAACTTCAGATATAAAAATGATGCATGCATATGAATAGGATGAATACATGCAGTAGAACATAGCCTTTGCAAAGATGTTACATAGCATATCTAGCACAAAATATATTCCACTTATGTCATATTTACACTCATAAGCATATTTCTATAAAGCAATATATAGACATAAGTGGAATATATGAATTACTTGTGAGGTAATAATGTCTTATGTGCTCTCATATTTTCATTAGTGAAGGGCGAGTTTGAAAACATAAACTGGACCTATATGGCCCAAACCATCTGCTGTCACTTTTGACCTGTTTCAGTTTGCTTCCATTTGTTAAGAAAGCTGAAAAAACCCAAACAAATAGGCCTGGATTCTCCTCTCGCTGGTTTTACATCAATATAACTCCATTGACTTCAATGGATTTACTTGAGGAGTGAATTTGACCTGTTGTGTTTATACATACCAGCTGCTACAGTACTGGCTTTTACATCAGTATTTAGAGCTAATAGCTAATTTCCCACTTCACTCTGACCTCATCCAACCCACAATATTAAAGTAACATTATTAGTTAAGCTTGACGTTAAAAAGCCAGGAAAATTCAGAGTAGACTATTCTGGTTCTAGAATGGCAGAGATTTCTGAATGGTTAATAATGGTAATGCTGAAAATCTTGGAACATTTGGAGCAGACTCACACTAGAGCTTTGAGAAATGTCCATAATCCAGTCTAGAGCCAGGAAAAAATGTGCTTACTTTTGGTATTATCACAATCCCAAACTTAAGACAGGATCTCAACAACATTGCCAGATTCCATGAACTGTTTGGTCAGTCTGGGATGTGTGTGAAGGCAAACTGGAGTGATTTGTGTTTTTTGGGTGGAAATCAGGCTTCTTATAAGTAAGCTGGCAAAATGTGATGGCATCAGCTGAGTTTTACATTGAGTTTTTGGTGTGAAACTCAGGGATGTTGAAGTCATATGACTCAAGGCAGGTTTCCACTATTTATTTGTATTACATTATCATGTAGATGTCCCAACCAAGACTGAGATCCCATTTTGTTAGGCACTGTACATACTTACTGAAAGACGGTCTCTACCTTTAAGTGCTCAGAATCTGAACAGATGGGAAAATCATATGTTGGGAGCGGAAATGGAGGCACAGAGAGGTGAAGTGACTTGCCCAAGGTCACCCAGCAAGGTGGTGGCAGAATTGGGGAACCAAACCCAGGTCTCCTAGTCCAGTATCCTATCCTTTATATTGTTCTGATTTCTCTGTCCTTAACCACCTGTGAATTGAAATTGCTATATTTTGAATAGTAGTAGCTCAGAACTTTTTATCAAGTTAAACCAGACCATAACACTCCTTCCCCTTCTGGCAAATTATTCAGCCTCTCTGAGCTTTAGATTTTCCATCTGTAAGGAGCATGTGGGGGAGAACTCTGATATCTATCATTGGTGAAATCTGGAGTTCAATGGTAAAACTAAAGTACTCCCATTCCGAAAAGCTTGAAGAATGGGGTTTAATACACTCTGTTTAAACTTCAATGTCATGTCCTGACTCTTGAGCCCTTAACTTAACAACCTTATTGTGACATTGCATCCCATAATGCTTTATAGAAATATGCTTATGAGTGTAAATATGACATAAGTGGAATATATTTTGTGCTAGATATGCTATGTAACATCTTTGCAAAGGTTATGTTCTACTGCATGTATTCATCCTATTCATATGCATGCATCATTTTTATATCTGAAGTTATGAGCGTTGGCCCTATGCTTGTATTTAAAGTGTTTGCTGTAGAAAGCACCTAAGGCAGATTTGGTAAACATAGTGTGAAGGGGTTATTCAAGTAATTGGGAGTACTTTGTTTCTATCAAGGTCCATTGTTAGCCAATCCACATCTGAGCTTTCCTGGGAACGTTCGGGCTAACATGTGGGCAATGGCTTGGCCTGTAGAGAACTGAGTCATGCATGGACATGTGACTTGCCCATGTGACTACAAAACTCCATCTTGTAGCTGTGATTCTACACAGGAGGGGAAAGAGGGGTTTCCACCCACAAAAGAGACTATATAAGCCCCTGGAAATTCCTCCATTTTGTCTTCAGCTGGTTCAAGAGAGAACCTCTCTACCCCAAAAGATGCCTGAAAGAAACTGGAACAAAGGACAGTAACAACAGGGGTGTGAGTGTTTGCTGGACTCAGACTAGGAGGAAGTGTCTTATTGGAACATCTGAGGGTTAGATCTACCTGCATTTAGTTTCTTACTGTATTAGGCTTAGACTTGCATGTTTTATTTTATTTTGCTTGGTAAC
>NW_020678796.1:0-1293 GCF_002925995.2 Terrapene triunguis | reverse complement strand
TGTTGGTCACCGTGAAAGAGTATAAGCATTGTTCTGCAAAATGTATCTTTTTAAAAAATTCTCTCCTTTTTTCCCTCCCTCCAGCAGCTGCAAATTCTTCAAGCCTCCCTCCTCCGTCCTGAAGGCTATCTCAGATAAGGCGTCGGAAAAAGAAGACGCGAGACGATATGTTCGCAGAAATCATGGAATCCACCCGCAGTGAAAGAGGTCATCTGAATGAGTGGAAGGACACGGTTTCAAAGTATAGGAAAGAAGCCAGTGAACGTGAGGACAGGAGGGACCAACGTGAGGACAGGAGGGACGCTCAAGATGAGAGGTGGCAGCAGGAAGATCAGAGGAGGCAGGATGCAACGCTGGGGCTACTGCGTGAGCAAACAGATATGCTCCGGCGTCTGGTGGAGCTTCAGGAACGGCAGCAGGATAGCAGAGTGCCGCTACAGCCCCTGTATAACCCCCTCCCCCTGTTCCATAGCCTCCTCACCCAGACGTGTAAGAACGCGGGGGGAGAGGCTCCGTACACCTTCCCATTCCACCCCAGTGGACAGCCCAAGCAAAAGGCTGTCATTTTTTTAACCTTTTTTTAGTGGCCTTTTCCTTCCCGCCGATCCTCCTCCCAAACCCCACCTGGGTTCCCTCCCTCTTTTTATAATCAATTAATAAAGAATAAATGATTTTTAAACGATAGTGACTTTATTTCGTTTGAAAGCAAGCTGGGGGAAGGGGGAGGGTGGGTTCCTTACAGAGAATGAGTCAATAAAGGGAGCGGGTTTTCATGAAGGAGAAACAAACAGAAATTTCACACTGTAGCCTGGCCAGTCACGAAACTGGTTTTCAAAGCTTCTCTGATGCACAGCGCTTCCTGGTGTGCTCTTCTAATCGCCCTGGTGTCTGGCTGCGCGTAATCAGCAGCCAGGCGATTTGCCTCAGCCTCCCACCCCGCCATAAAGGTCTTCCCCTTACTTTCACAGAGATTGTGGAGCACACAGCAAACAGAAATAACAATGGGGATATTGGTTTGGTTGAGGTCTGAGCGAGTCAGTAACGATCGCCAGCGACCTTTTAAACGGCCAAATGCACATTCTACCACCATTCTGCACTTGCTCAGCCTGTAGTTGAACAGCTCCTGACTCCTGTCCAGGCTGCCTGTGTATGGCTTCATGAGTCATGGCATTAAGGGGTAGGCTGGGTCCCCAAGAATAACTATTGGCATTTCAACATCCCCAACGGTTATTTTCTGGTCCGGGAAGTAAGTCCCTTGCTGCAGCCGTTTAAACAGAGTAGTGTTCCTGAAGA
>NW_020678795.1:0-4476 GCF_002925995.2 Terrapene triunguis | reverse complement strand
CGGGAGCCGGGCCGCGGGGAGCGCGGGGCTGCCCGGCCGGGCTGGGGCTGAGCCCGAACTGATCCGGTTTGTGTTTCTCTGCTTGGCGACACTTGGGAGTTACAGCGCAATAAAGGAGCCCCGGGCGCCCCGGCTCGCTCCCCGTCCACACTGGCAAGGCCCGTAGAGCGCTCGGACTCCGCGGCGACAGCGCTGCCGGTACCCACCTCGGCGCGAGGAATAACGTTTGCTGCGCCTTGGCTGCAACGCCCGGGCGTCAGTGTGAACGAGGTCACGGTGTTGGGTTACTGCGCTCTGATCAGCCTCCGGAAACGTCCCGTAATCCCCTTAAGTCAAGTGGCCTCTCTTGTCACTGGTTTGCACTCCTGTAGGAATGCAGCAATGCCCTTTCAAAGCTCTGTTTCTGACAGCCGGCATGCAAGCCATTAGTGTGAAATGCTGTGTGTGAGAGGGGGAGGTTTGCTGCTGTCTGAACTTACAAGACAGCATGCTGACATGCTCTCCGCCCCCCCAAAACCCCACTCTTCTCCCCCCACATACACACAACACACTCCCTGTCACACTCCACCCCCCCATTTGACAAGCACGTTGCAGTCACTTGCATGCTGGGATAGCTGCCCATAATGCACCGCTCCCAATGCTGCTGCAAGTGCCACAAATGTGGCCACGCCAGTGCACAAGCAGCTGTCAGTGTGGACAGACTGCAACGCTTTCCCTACTGCGCTCTCCGAAGGCGAGTTTAACTCACAGCGCTCTACGTCTGCAAGTGTAGCCATGCCCTCAGACTCTGGGGCCATCTCCAGCTTGTGCGGGGCCATTTGCTGATGGTCCGGGGAACAGGGACCGGGTCTTTGCTGCTCCCCCAGCTGCAGGGACTGACTCCCCTCCCCGCAGAACTCTCCCAGGCTCCCGATGTGGAGCACGTTTTAACAGCACCATGGCCTCACGAACCCCCTGTGCCACCCAACCAATCCCACTCGTGAGTGTGCAGCGCTCAGCTGGCGAGCAGCCTTGGGCTCTCCCGTCTCCTTTCCCTGCACGCGTTGCCCAGTACCCTGCACCGTCAGCTGCGTCTTTTTGCCTTGCACCATCATACTCCAGGGAGCTGCTCAAAACTACAGCTGTGTGTTCAAAGGACAAAAATAAGTGGTTAGTGCTTTTTGCTCCTGTCAGCCAGCGCAGCTCGCTGGATTCTGTTTCTTGTATGTCAATAACCGACTTGTTTAGGTTTCATTCGTTCACACCTGTGAAAACCTGCTGAAGACAGTGGGGGTTATAGGTGTGTCAAAGAGGGCATAATTTAAAGCCAAAATAGCCATAAGGGTAAAAGTTGCTCTGCTGAACACTTATTACTGGCAGTAGTACATGATTGGGAAAGAAGGTAGCCTGACTCTCATTTCCATATTATTTTTATTTAAACTACTGTAAAACCCTACTACCCTCATTACAGTTGGAGCTGCATTGTGCTGGGGTGCTAGACGAACATTTGACGAGATGGGGAAAGGAGACTGCCAGATGTATCAATGTCACATGCCCCACTTTCAATTTCTGTCCTTGCTAACAGGCTCCAAAATGGGACCTAGAATCCCAGCACCTGACACTTTTGCATCCCCCCACCGGCCTCAAACAAACTTCGCTGAGAGAGACGCAACTGCAGAGTGCAGAGATTTCCCTGACTGTTGTGGCTGCTATTCAAGACATGGAGAGGAGGGTTGATTCTCATGCTGCGTGTTTGCTGAATCTGGACGGGAGAACAGGGATGACTGAGAAGAAACTAATAGGCTGTGAGAGAACGGTGGTGGAGTTTGGGAACCAGCTGGAGAGTAAGTGGGCCGCGCTGGGAACTCTGATCCAGGAGTACGGGCTGCTGCAGAGGAGGCTGGAGAACATGGAGAACCTGCTGAAGAACAGGAACTTCTGGGTCCTGAGGCTCCCCCCAGGGTCTAAGGGGGAAGTTCCCAAGGTAACGATATCCCAGCTAATGATGAAGAGTAGATACAAAGCCTGGCCATGAACTATTGAGGTGGGTTTTTTTCCCCCCAGAACTTGGTATATTCGCCCTTTAATTCACCATTAATAAAATGGCTTAGAAGAAGGGAACTGATCTGGCTGCTTGTGTTGTGGTAGTTCACAATTACATATGTTTAGTACTTTATTTCACAGGAAACAAAAGTGAGGGAAGTCTTTTTAATGGAAGATAAAAGGAAGCAAGCCTCAGAATGTGATCACAACAGCAGGTGCTGAATGTGTGGCATTTGTGATTCCAGGTGCCAGTAACATTTGATGACATCTCCGTCTATTTCAATGAGCAAGAGTGGGGGAATTTAGAGGAATGGCAGAAGGAACTTTACAAGAATGTGATGAAAAGCAACTATGAGACGTTGATGTCACTGGGTAAAGATCAGTTTTTGCTCTTTTGCTCCGGTCCTTTGATTTCTGGTGATTGGCCCTTCTAGTTATTGGAAACTGGGTGATATCGGCTCAACTCCCTTTGCTGTCTGCATGACCCGTGGCATTCCAATCCATTCCGTTTTTAACACTGTAGGGTTTAAAACACCAGCTCTCTGCAGTGTGGAATGTGCACATGCTGCATTTATCTCCATGTTTATGCATTCAAATGACTGTTTTATTTGGAAATCATAACTTTGATTGTTCCTGACTTGTATATTTACAATCTCAATTTTAGATAACACTGTTGTTTAATAAGCATTGTGCTTTTTCTTGGCTTGACCTTGGCCTCTTATGGGACCTGGACTTTGGGCAGATTTACAAGGGGCATGGATACTGAAGTGGTGGGAACAGTATGAGAACTTACAAATCTGCCTGTGTGTGGAGATCTCTGGCACCCTTCCAGAAAGCGCACACACATCTCCCTCTGTAACAAGTTCATGAGGGGCTGACAACTGACACAATTGCTTTATAAATCTCTCGTATCCCCAGATTGCTGGGATTTGGGACCATGCTACTTCAGCTGTAGAGACACAGTCCTCTACCACTTGAGCTAACGGAGCGCACCTATGTAGGAGTAATCCCTTCTCCTCTGTGTGAGGCCAGCCTAGAGGGCAGCATCAGACAACGTACTGTCTCTGACTCAGTACTTCATAGCACCTGGCGTTTCCCCCTACAATGCCTTCAGTAACACGTTTGCCTCTGTTCTAGCCTCTAGCAGTGGGATGAACTAAAATAACTCAAAATCTTTAATGAAAGGTACTAGAGCACTAGCTGCTACTCCTGAAGGATACATGGATTGGTAGGGTTGTGACATACTGCTGTGCTGGTAAGAGGCTTGTCTTTCATTCCTGTCCTTAGTCACCTGGCATGGGTCAGGCTTACAAATGGTTAAATATCTCTGTTGTATCCTCTGACTCTTGTGGCTAATATATGCATTACAAGCCTGGAATGTAAGTGTGGCTGCTGCCATGGAGGAGATAAGATGGAACTGGAGGGGAGGAACTGGAAGCAGTAGCAGAAGTTTTCCTTCCTCCCATTCCTAAATCATTCTGTGGTGGCTGCAGCCCTCAAAAGATACGCCCATCCAGTAGAATGCAGTGATATACATACATACTGTGGGAGGACAGACTCATGCAAATCAACCTATTACTATATACTGTCCCTTAATATCTTTTTCTATGAACAGACTATGCCGTTTCCAAACCTGACATCCTATCCCGGATTGAACGAGGGGAGGAGCTAAGTGTCGGGGATCAAGGAGATGCAGAGAAGAGAGAAATTCCTACAGACCCCAGCGCAGGTGACTGATATGTCAGAAGCACTCACACACTTAATACAGTAAAATGCTGGAAATCCAGCAAGACTTTTGAACTCTTCTTGTGGAGAGAACATAAGAACGGCCGTACTGGGTCAGACCAAAGGTCCATCTAGCCCAGTATCCTGTCTAGCGACAGTGGCCAATGCAGGTGCCCCAGAGGGAGTGAACCTAACAGGCAATGATCAAGTGATCTCTCTCCTGCCATCCATCTCCAGCCTCTGACAAACAGAGGCTAGGGACGCCATTCCTTACCCATCCTGGCTAATAGCCATTAATGGACTTAACCACCATGAATTTATCCAGTTCTCTTTTAAACGCTGTTATAGCCCTAGCCTTCGCAACCTCCTCAGGTAAGGAGTTCCACAGGTTGACTGTGCGCTACGTGAAGAACTTCCTTTTATTTGTTTTAAACCTGCTGCCTATTAATTTCATTTGGTGACCCCTAGTTCTTGTGTTATGGGAATAAGTAAATAACTTTTCCTTATCCACTTTCTCCACATCACTCATGATTTTATATACCTCTATCATATCCCCCCTTAGTCTCCTCTTTTCCAAGCTGAAGAGTCCTAGCCTCTTTGATCTCTCCTTATATGGGACCCATTCCAAACCCCTAATCATTTTAGTTGCCCTTTTCTGAACCTTTTCTAGTGCCAGTATATCTTTTTGAGATGAGGAGACCACATCTGTACGCAGTATTCGAGATGTGG
>NW_020678794.1:0-1131 GCF_002925995.2 Terrapene triunguis | reverse complement strand
TATGTATATTATGGAGGACAATATATATGTTGCATATGACACACTCATTTTGAAAACACATTGAAAGGGGTGTGTTTCACTTTGAAAAGTTTTATGACTTTTTAAGTGGGTTGCCTCTCAAAAGTCTTTGAAACCATTGTCCTGTGGACTAGAGATGGTTAATGTAACTAGTGGACTAACAAAATTAGTTGAGCACTTCTTCCAACAATGAAGAACGTTCGGGCAGGACGGAAGCATGGTAGTGGATATGTTTGTTTTCAGCTAAGGCCTGGTCTATGTGCAGATGTTCGTACTAGTGGTTGGTTAGAGGTGTTCTGTTTTAACTGAAATTGTTGCACCGGTACAACTCACAATGTGCATGCTGTTATACTGGTATAAAGGTGCCTTGCACAGATATAGCTTATTCCCATATGGAGGGAGAATAAGCTATATATCTCTATAAGCAATTTCATATGGGTATTATTGTGTCAACAAAAGTTTTTTGGTTGTTTGTTTGTTAACTGCCTTAACTATACTGGGGTAGGTTTCAGAGTAGCAGCCGTGTTAGTCTGTATCCGCAAAAAGAATAGGAGTACTTGTGGCACCTTAGAGACTAACAAATTTATTAGAGCATAAGCTTTCGTGGGCTACAACCCACTTCTTCGGATGCATATTGAGTGAAACATATCGAGGAGATATATATACACACATACAGAGAGCATGAACAGGTGGGAGTTGTCTTACCAACTCTGAGAGGCCAATTAAGTAAGAGAAAAAAAACTTTTGAAGTGATAATCAAGATAGCCCAGTACAGACAGTTTGATAAGAAGCAAGTGTGAGAATACTTACAAGGGGAGATAGATTCAATGTTTGTAATGGCTCAGCCATTCCCAGTCCTTATTCAATCCTGAGTTGATTGTGTCTAGTTTGCATATCAATTCCAGCTCAGCAGTCTCTCGTTGGAGTCTGTTTTTGAAGTTTTTCTGTTTTAAGATAGCCACCCGCAGGTCTGTCATAGAATGGCCAGACAGGTTAAAGTGTTCTCCCACTGGTTTTTGAGTATTATGATTCCTGATGTCAGATTTGTGTCCATTAATTCTTTTGCGTAGAGACTGTCCGGTTTGGCCAATGTACATGGCAGAGGGGCATTGC
>NW_020678793.1:0-1271 GCF_002925995.2 Terrapene triunguis | reverse complement strand
AGGGAGGGAGGGAGGGGTGAGGCTGTACCCAGAACCACCTGCGACAATGTTTTGGTCCCATCAGGCACTGGGATCTCAACCCAGAATTCCAATGGGCAGGGGAGACTGCGGGAACTATGGGATAGCTATGGGATAGCTACCCACAGTGCAACGCTCCAGAAATCGACGCTAGCCCCGGTACATGGACGCACACCGCCGAATTAATGTGGGTAAGAACCGAATTAATGTGCTTAGTGTGGCCGCATACAATCGAATTTATACAATCTGTTTCCCAAATTCGAATTATCTAAATTCGGATTAATCCCGTAGTGTAGACGTACCCTCTGACTGATGATAAGCCTATTTCTCCTTCTAGCTCTGCTGTGCCTTCTGGACAGCAGGAAAAAGAAAAAAAAAAGACAAGGTGAAGTGCTAGTAACCTCTCCCTTATCCACTGACAGACCTACTGTGCCTTTGGATTTTTCTAGAAGAAGCAAAACCATTACAGGGTGTTGTGCTAGTAACCTCTCCCCTGTATGATGCTAAACCACAGTTTCAGGAAAAGAGAGGAAGGAACACTTGCTTCATTGAAACCACAAAGTCCAGGGATTCCTGCCTACAAGAGACATTAAGAACTGACCCTGGTGAAGAAACAAAGAATTACACACTGGCAGGAAGAAACTTGTGGGACCCATGCTTGGGAATGTGGTATTGACTGGATTTTGGGGTTTATTCTACAGGCTGCGCCCTGTGTTTTGGATAAATCCTTCAGCATGTATTGCCCTCCCTAATTGGATTTTAAATTATAAGTACCAAAGGCACCTTGTTGCCATTGCCCCGTCATTTCCTCCATTACACTATTACCCCTGTAACACATCCAAATACAGACAATGCCATATATTTGATAAAACCAATGGCCAAGGCGTTCACACTTTAGTGATTTATTTAAATATTGTTTGAAAAAAATATTTTTAAGGTTCAGGATATCCCATATAAGCGAACAATTGAATGGAAAAGAATGGATCAGTGGAGATAAAAGTATATGATATCACTACCAGTGAACCCCAAGAATCTGTAATTGCAATTGATGGGTTCTATAGCGAATGTTCCTGGAATTTGCACTGTGTTAAATGAGAGAGGCCCCTATTGTTATTTGGTCACCCAATTAGTGAACAATTAAACAAATACCCAGAGTTTGTTTTGCCACTGGAAATTTTACTTGCATAGAAATTATTCCAGTGACTAATAATGTGACCTGTACCTTATTGCAATACACCCCTTCTTATGCCATT
>NW_020678792.1:0-3272 GCF_002925995.2 Terrapene triunguis | reverse complement strand
GCCCCCTTCATCGGATGCATCTTAAAAGTGCCACAGGACTCTCTGTTGCTTTTTACAGATCCAGACTAACACGGCTACCCCTCTGATACTTGACATGATATGGTGACAGGGGTTACACGTTTCAAAGAACAAAGGAGATCAGTGATATACTAACAGCTATACATTGATGCCATCATCCGTCAGCTCTAGAAGCAAAGAAATGTTAGTGATCTTGAGCCATTTATGAGAGTATTATAATCTCATCCAGTGTGTAACTCAGATACACTCACTCTTTGTTCTTATGAATGCGCGTGCGCACACACACACACACACTGACCTGAAAGCGAACAGAGGACCTTTTCCCTCTCCAACATATTGAAAATTTATTTCTCATAGTAAATCTCATGTTATCTAGGACTTCAAGCCTGAGGAAGAACACTAGTTCAAATAATGAAGCTGAATATGACATGTTACTCAACATTTCAGTTCAGTTTTAGAAACTGAAGAGCTAACACTAAATGGATTAACTACTAGCCCACTGAAACACTTAAAGTGTGTGACACAGATCCAGCTGCCTCTGCCGCCCCGGTCCTTTAAATAGCCGCGGGAGCCCCGCCGCTTCCCCAGGGCTCCTGCGGCTCTTTAAAGGGCCGGGGCGGTAAAAGCGGGGGAGCCCCGGGCCCTTTAAATACCCCAGAGCCCTGTGGTAGATAGAGAAACTGGAAAACAGGTTGGAAGCCCTAAGGGCATAGTGGCAGAAAAGAGTAAGTAAGTACAGGCATGGGGAATTCAGATGCTGGGACAATACTTGGAATGGTGAAATCTGAGTTGATACAGGTGTCATTTTGGGAGATAAACAAGTGATTTAAGGAAAGAGAGTGAAAAGTTAACTCTATAGAGGCTGAAGAGAATTAAGCAGTTAAACTTTGTAAAAATGTTAAAAAGGACCATGTTAAAGAGAAAAAAAATTCTTGGTTTCTTTTCAGCCATTCTGAAGGAAAAATGGGCCCTTTTCCCAAAGGAATGTCTGTAAATAATCCAGGTAAAGAGATAATCTGATTGAAATCATTTGACTATGGACAATTGAGTCAAATTTGCTAAAAGAACATAAGGGGGTTCTATTGGAACTTAACTGACCCAAATATATATAAAGGGAATGTAATCTATGTACAGCTATGTAAAAACAAGAGCAGTGTAGAAGGGATGTTAAGGAAAAAAAATGTGTATGTATCTATAAAATATGTGAGGTTCTAAGAACCTAAATCAGCATACCTGGTTTGTAAAACTCCTGTTTTGTAGGTTTAAGAAATTGGTTTGGTTTTGTTTTTAATGCCACTAAAAATCCATTTGACTCTTTAATTCAAAGTTGCAAACCTGACAGACCTTTTTGCTGGACACAGGGCTCCAAAGGAGCCACAATAGATTGTGTTTTCTTTTTCAGATCTCTGTGTGTTTTGGATGCAAGAGTTAAAAGTAATCAGAACTCTGGTAAAAGTTAATTGTGTCTGCTGATGGCTTTGAATCCAAAAGCCAAGCCTGTGTTGATGCAAATTACCTAACCGATAAAGGAAGGAGAGAACTACCAGCACAAAGAAGTTGCAGATAAAGAACATACCTGGTCAGCAAACAAATTGTCTAAATAAAAGGCATGGTATAACAAGATACCTTTAATTGAAATAAATTCAATGTTAATAAGTACCTCTGTAATAAGTACCTCTCTAACAATGTATAGTGTGTATGATTTTTGGAAAAATCCTTTATGGTAATGATGCTTCTCAGCTATTACCTGTAAACAAACTTAAAGCTTAACTCAGCAGGAAAGACATTGTAAACTTGGTCTGCTGTAGAGGAGGAAAAACATTGTAAACTTGGTCTGCTGTAGAGGAGAAACTGAGGTACACCACCTCATGGATTTAATGACTAAACACTGGAATAATTTCCCCATAACTCTTAAAAGATAGAAGCCATTGAAACCTGGCCTGCCCATAGAACAAAAACACAGGAAAATATGGAGGTAATTCCTCTTGTTTTGCCTGCAATCAGCAAGGGTATTTGTGAAAGGAAGAAATATTTTAACCAATAATCAATGCCACCCCAAAAGGGGTAGAAAAATGTTATTTTTGTCTTTCAGAAAATCAGAAAAAGCTGATACCAGCTACAGGACAACCTAATACAGAAACAAATAAAAGTGAAAAAACCATACTGCTATAGCTATGGAATGTACTGAAATGCAGATACTTGCTTTGTCCACCTTGAAACACAAAACGTTTTGGGTAATATCAGGAAACACTAAGGTTTTGATACACTTGTTAAAGCAAACAAAAAAAAAAAAAAGATCATTGTTTGATACCTATCAATATAAATGAATGCAGTATGTCTCCAGTACGGTGAGACTAAATTTGTTAAGTGGAAAAATTGTTAAAATTGCACACCAACAGGCTCTGGAAGCAAAGATATGGAAAGGTTTCAGAGTAGCAGCCGTGTTAGTCTGTATCCGCAAAAAGAACAGGAGTACTTGTGGCACCTTAGAGACTAACAAATTTATTAGAGCATAAGCTTTCGTGGGCTACAACCCACTTCTTCGGATGCATATAGAGTGAAACATTGAGGAGATATATATACACACATACAGAGAGCATGAACAGGTGGGAGTTGTCTTACCAACTCTGAGAGGCCAATTAAGTAAGAGAAAAAAAACTTTTGAAGTGATAATCAAGGTAGCCAAGTACAGACAGTTTGATAAGAAGCAAGTGTGAGAATACTTACAAGGGGAGATAGATTCAATGTTTGTAATGGCTCAGCCATTCCCAATCCCTATTTAGCCCTGAGTTGATTGTGTCTAGTTTGCATATCAATTCCAGCTCAGCAGTCTCTCGTTGGAGTCTGTTTTTGAAGTTTTTCTGTTTTAAGATAGCCACCCGCAGGTCTGTCATAGAATGGCCAGACAGGTTAAAGTGTTCTCCCACTGGTTTTTGAGTATTATGATTCCTGATGTCAGATTTGTGTCCATTAATTCTTTTGCGTAGAGACTGTCCGGTTTGGCCAATGTACATGGCAGAGGGGCATTGCTGGCACATGATGGCATATATCACATTGGTAGATGTGCAGGTGAACGAGCCCCTGATGGTATGGCTGATGTGATTAGGCCCTATGATGGTGTCACTTGAATAGATATGTGGACAGAGTTGGCATCGGGCTTTGTTACAAGGATAGGTTCCTGGGTCAGTGTTTTTGTTCAGTGATGTGTGGTTGCTGGTGAGTATTTGCTTTAGGTTGGGGGGTTGTCTGTAAGC
>NW_020678791.1:0-7591 GCF_002925995.2 Terrapene triunguis | reverse complement strand
TCTTCATGTGTCATTATATAATGCCTGCATCTGTAACTTTCACTCCATGCATCTGAAGAAGTGAGTTTTTTACCCACGAAAGCTTATGCCCAAATAAATCGGTTAGTCTTTAAGGTGCCACCAGACTCCTTGTTGTTTTTAAAGGGAAATATTGTATAACTGTATCTAATATGACTAGATTCCATAGAAACTTCTATCTGTGATAGTCCAGGAAAGTAGTTTTAAAAGTTTGTGTCTATTTGGAAAATTTCTGCAATCTCCAAGCCATAAGAGATCCAGCAAGGACACATAAACACCCCAAATGCTCCTTATAGCCTGCATGTAAATAGATTCAAGACAAGCTAAAGGCTACATATACAAAGGGATTTAGGTGCCCATGTCCAAAATTTAGATCCTCGAAACCCGCTGTCTGCTGCCCATAATCCTCTAGGTACCTAAATTTCTAGGCATGTGCACAGTTGCTTAAGTCCCAGTGGGATCCTCAAACTAGGCATTGCCCCACCTATTTCATCTACAGGGCATGCTCTGAGCACACCTACCAGATCAGGCCTCGCACAAAACAATGACACAGAGGAGGTGCATTCCCAGTGTAGCAGTGGTTAGAGCAGGTGATATACCCAGGCTCATGTCCCTAGTCCACATCAAGCAGACTGGGGATTTGAACCCAGATTGTTTTCTATGTCCGGGATAAGTGCACTTAAACACTGTGCTGAAGGCTCTTCATCCTTGGTTGTTTGTTTGTTTTTGATGGAAAGGGCTTACTTAGGCACCTAACTCCTGGAGAGTATTCACATCTGTGAATCCCAAGCTGAGGGAGGTGTCTCCTGTGATGGGAACCCCAGGGTGCAGCCTGGGACCGCGGGACCGCTGTTCCCCCTAAACTCTCTCCACCCTGGGCTGTCTCTCTCAATGCCTTGCTAGTGACCAGCAGCAAACCCCTCCAGGTGCTGTTATCACTCAGCACAACTGCATGTGGAGCCCCACACGCAGCTAGATTGCATGAATGCTCCCAGAGCCATTCATGAATCATACAGAGAAAGGCACCAGCCGAATCCCCTCCCAGCACTGTACCCCAGGAATATGCCACCTTGCACTGCTCAAGACGAGCAGTACAAATTTATTAAGTGGTTCACCATTTCATCAATGGAAAGTGGACATACACCAGCCTTTGCAAACCTGAGCAGATTACCAAACACTTCAGGCAAACTCACTGGTAAAGATAAACAGTTAAACAAATGTATTGACTACAAAAGACAGACATTACGTGATAGGCAAAAAAAGAGTTAGTTATCAAAATAAAATAAAATATAAACACGCAGTCTAAACTCTCAACCCTATTAGACTGGGCAACATCTAGACTAAGCAGTTTTTCTCACCCCACTGGATATTGCAGTCCTTAATATACAGATTTGTCCCTTGAACCTGGGCCAATCTCCTCTGTTAGAGTCTTGTCTTCTTCTGAGTGTCTTTGTTGCTTGCAGCATAGGTGGGGGCAGGAGAAAAGTGAACCATGGGCCTGCTCTGTTCTGTTTTATACCTTCAGTCCATGTGCTTGGGGAAGCCACAAGTCCAGGCATGCCTGGTGGGCATTACTCTAGGCAAGGTTGAGCAATTCCCCAGGTGTGGCCACAGGCAGGTGAGTCATTACATTGTAGCTCCCTTGCTGGACAATGGCTGTTGATGGGTTGTTTGACACTCCTCCGGGGCGTTGGTTACTTTCCTTGCTGTTGCCTCTGGGGAGCTAATATCTGGCTTATTCCCCAATTTACAGCACATTTTAGTGATAACCAGACAACACAATTCTCATCACTTCATATGCGTTAATGATATACGTATATGGATAAAAAAATGACTTTCAGCAGATCATAACCTTTCCCCTGACACCTCACATGGCCTGCTTTATCATCAAGATCACAATTATATATAAATGAGAAACATGGGGGTTACAGGGTGCTCCCCCAAGGTACAGAATGTCACACCTCCCTTCATACTGAAGCTGGGGGCTTCACTCCCTTTGATAGGCAGGAAGTAGACCACATCCCTCTTTTCAGTATTTCCTGTTGGCTAGTTTAGATCCCCACTCAGCTTGCTAGCTTTTGTAAATCCCATTCTCAAGCACCTAATTTTCCTCACGTATTGTACAGGGAGCCTGGGCACCTAACTCAGGACTGTGGATTGGAGCAGGCTGTCTAAATGTTACGTGCTGCAATGCTGAGCCTAAGACCCTTTTGTGGATCTAGTCCTAGGTTTTATTACTGATAATATTTCTGCTCATAGGTACCTGTCCAGCAAAGCACTTACGCATGTTCTTAAGGGAATAGCCCCGTTCACTTTAATTCACTTGAATTATGCTAATAATCCTGACTTTAATGCTACTGCTCTTGTGCTAAAGTGCTTTGTTGGACCCGTCTTTGCCTTGGATCCCAGGATATAACTCTGTGTAGAGCCATCCAAATCTAATATGTGTCCATTTAGTGGGGCTAGTGCAGACTTTCTTTAGGTTCCACCCTTATGGGCTGCAGCCTCTCAGTGTCGTTGTTCAAGAGAACTTGAATCTCAAATGTAGTTGACGATGTTGAGTTTCAAACAGAGGAACAGTTTTTGCATCATTTCAATACAACAACAATAATCACTCCCAAGGTCACGCTGAACTGAGCCCTGGTTCTCGTCACTGGCATGCAGGAGAGCTGGGTGAGCGGTTTTAGACAAATAGGCCTGGTCTACACTAGGCGTTTATGTCGAATTTAGCGCCGTTACATCGACTTAACCCTGCACCCGTCCACACCACGAAGCTATTTAGTTCGACATAGAGCTCTCTTTAATTCGATTTCTGTACTCCTCCCCAACGAGGGGAGTAGCGCTAAATTCGACATGGCCATATCGAATTAGGCTAGGTGTGGATGGAAATCGACGCTAATAGCTCCGGGAGCTATCCCACAGTGCACCACTCTGTTGACGCTCTGGACAGCAGTCCGAGCTCGGATGCTCTGACCAGCCACACCCCGGGAAAATTTGAATTCCTTTTCCTGTCTGGGCAGTTTGAATCGCATTTCCTGTTTGGACATCGTGGCGAGCTCAGCAGCAGTGGCAACGATGCAGAGCTCTCCAGCAGAGATGGCCGTGCAATCGCAGACTAGAAAGAGGTCCCCAGCATGGACTGATCGGGAAGTCTTGGATCTCATCGCTGTGTGGGGAGATGAGTCCGTGCTTTCCGAGCTGCGCTCCAAAAGACGGAATGCAAAGATCTATGAGAAGATCTCCAAAGCCATGGCAGAGAGAGGCTACAGCCGGGATGCAACGCAGTGCTGCGTCAAAATCAAGGAGCTGAGACAAGGCTACCAAAAAACAAAAGAGGCAAACGGACGCTCCGGATCCCAGCCCCACACATCCCGTTTCTACGAGGCACTGCATTCCATCCTAGGTGCGGCTGCCACCACTACCCCACCACTGACCGTGGACTCTGAGGATGGGATATTGTCCGCGGCCGGTTCCTCGGACATGTTAGCGGACGGGGAAGATGAGGAAGGAGATGAGGAGGACGAGGCAGTCGACAGCGCTTACAGCGCTGATTTCCCCGACAGCCAGGATATCTTCATCACCCTTACAGAGATCCCCTACCAACCGTCCCCAGCCGTTATCCCAGACACAGATTCAGGGGAAGGATCAAGCAGTAAGTGCTCTAAACATGTAAACATTTATTTTTAACAGAACTGGAATATTTATAATATTAACAATGTGTTTTTCCTAAAGTGCTTTAAACACGTAAACATTTATTTTTAACAAAACTGGAATATTTACAATATTAACAAAGGGTTTCTCATGATTTCTCTGCCTTAGGCACTTCACTATTTAGTCCCAACTATTTAAAAAAAATTTAACAATGTCCGGTTATTCATGATTCTGCTGCCCAAGACGCTCCACTCTTTAGTCCCAGTGCACCTACGCCAAAATCCGGTCAATATGGCCGGGGATAGACGCGAAATCCTCATGGGAGAACTCTTCGTAGGTCTCATGGAGGTACTTTTCCAGCCTGTTCATCAGGTTCCTGGGTAGGGCGATCTTATGGGCCCTCCGTGGTAGGACACGTTTCCGCGCCACGACACAATCAGGTACTCCGGTATCATTGCCCTGCAGAGCATGGCGGCATACGGCCCTGGTTTCTGCATGCTTTCTCGAAGCATCCTTTCCCTCTGGCACTCCGAGATCCTCAGCAGGGTGATGTCGCTCATGACGCCCTGCTTTGAATTAGGTAGGGGAAAGTTAGTATTGGGACTGCTTGCCCGTTCCTTTACAGAACTGTAACCGCCGATTTACAGCCACGCGGTTTACAGCCGCGAGGGGGTGGGACAGGGACAGAGTTCATGCTAGCAGGATTGCTGCCAGCAGAGACTCGCATTGCTTTCAATGTGAAAGGAGGCCAGTGCCACTATTAAAGTTTTAAGCAGCCACAAGTCTACGGCTTACCATGTTTGCCAGCTACACAAAGTCCGGTGTCCTGCCCCACTTCTCAGATCGCCACTGCAAGACCGCAGGCACTGTAGGCGAGGGCCGAAAATTCGACCTTGTCCTCAGTGCGCATGTGAGAGGTGCAGTGCATGGTCTTGTTCACAGAGAATGACTATGTTCTTTGTTCACAACTACATTTATCTGTCTCAGGAATTCACTCCCTTTTTCCAATTCCCACAGCCACATCTGCGACTGTCTCCCAACCCAGCCTGGCCTCACACTCCCAGAGGCTAGCGCAGATTAGGCGGAGGAAGAAGAGGACACGGGAAGACATGTTTGCTGAACTAATGGGATGCTTCCGAGCCCAGGCAGCCCAGCAGACACAGTGGAGGGAGACCTTGTCACAAATGCACCGGGCAAACATGGAACAGGAGGAGAGGTGGCAACAGGAGGACCAGCAGGCGACTCAAACGCTGCTTGGACTAATGAGGGAGCAAACGGACACGCTCCGCCGCCTTGTGGATGTTCTGCAGGACCGGAGGCAGGAGGAGAGAGCCCCGCTGCAGTCTCTCTCTAACTGCCCTGCCCCACCACCAAGTCCCATACCCCCCTCACCCAAAGTCCAAACACGGAGGGGCGGCAGGGGCCGTGAAAACTTTCACTCCACCCCTGCAGACTGCTCTAGCACTAGAAGGCTCTCATTCCCCAAAATTTGAAAAGTCCTTTCCTACCGCCTCACACAAGACCCCGTCCAAGTTTCACCCCCCCGTTCCATGTGTGGTTGTTAATAAAAAATACGTTTCTGTTCATTACTGTTTCCATCCTGTTCTTTTGGAGGAGAGTCTGTCTGAAGGGGGGGAAGGGGCTTGGTAATTGGACAGGACAGTCACCTTTAGCAGGGTACAGAGGCGGGGGCAGGTCCAGCAGCAGGGCACATACACAGTGCAGTGACTAGTTACCCTGGTCAGTCTGGGAGGTGGTTTTCATGTTCGGGGGGGGGGGGGGGTGGCTCTGTGACTTTGTGGCGCGGGAGGGCAGTTACAGATCTAATGCAGCGGTCCTTACCCTGGATCACAGAGCCGCGCAGCACGGGAGCTGTAACCCTCCTCGCCCTGCCAGACAGTCACATAGCCGACACATACACGCTGTCCCGCCCAGGAGGGCTGGCAGGCTCTGTTGAAACAACCAGTCCACCACTGCGGAGCCTGTCATTCCGGGAGTTTAGAAGCATCATTTGCATCACAACACTAAACCCGCCCCCCGCCACAGTCTGCGTCCCAGGTTTAAAACATTCCCGCGAAAACAGTAATAAAGACAACGGTGTTCATTAACAAAACAGAACAGATTTTATTTTTTGGGAAGGGGGTGAAGGGGGCATGTAACTGGAGAGGATAGTCAACGGTAACTGGGTAAAGAAACGGGGGCAAGTTCAGCTTCTGTGTCCACAAACTTAAGTCACTGGTGACCCTGCTCAGTCTGGAAACTGGCTTTCAAAGCCTCCCGGATGCACAGCGCGTCCCGCTGGGCTCTTCTAATCGCCCGGCTGTCTGGCTGGGCGTAATCAGCAGCCAGGCTATTTGCCTCAACCTCCCACCCCGCCATAAAGGTCTCCCCCTTGCTCTCACAGAGATTGTGGAGCACACAGCAAGCTGCTATAACAATGGGGATATTGGTTTCGCTGAGATCACAGCGAGTCAGTAAGCTTCTCCATCTCCCCTTGAGACGGCCAAAAGCACACTCCACCACCATTCTGCACTTGCTCAGCCGGTAGTTGAACAGTTCTTTTTCTGTGTCCAGGGCGCCAGTATAGGGCTTCATGAGCCAGGGCATTAGCGGGTAGGCTGGGTCCCCGAGGATCACTGTAGGCATCTCCACATCCCCAACAGTTATCTTGTGGTCCGGGAAGTAAATACCTTCCTGCAGCCGTCTAAACAGACCAGAGTTCCTGAAAACCCGAGCGTCATGAACCTTGCCCGGCCATCCGACGTTGATGTTGGTAAAACGTCCCCTATGGTCCACCAGTGCTTGCAGCACCATTGAAAAGTAGCCCTTTCGGTTGATGTACTGGCTGGCCTGGTGGTCCGGTCTCAGGATAGGGATGTGAGTCCCATCTATAGCCCCACCGCAGTTTGGGAATCCCATCGCGGCGAAGCCATCTATGATGGCCTGCGCGTTTCCCAGGGTCACTACCTTTGACAGCAGTACCTTCACGATTGCCTTGGCTACTTGCATGACAACAACCCCCACGGTAGATTTGCCCACACCAAAGTGGTTCGCAACTGACCGGTAGCTGTCCGGCGTTGCAAGCTTCCAGAGGGCTATGGCCACTCACTTCTGGACAGTCAGGGCTGCTTGCATCCGGGTGTCCTTGCGCTTCAGGGCAGGGGACAGCAACTCACGAAGTTCGAGGAAAGTTTCGCAGCCACTGGGATTCATCCCAGACCTGAAGCACTATGCGGTCCCACCAGTCCGTACTTGTTTCCCGGGCCCAGAATCGCCATTCAACAACATCCATATGCCCCATTGCAACCGTGATGTCCTCGGCGCTGGGTGTCATGGTTTCAGACAGGCGTGTGCTACTCTCGGAGTTCAGGTCCTCACCCCGCTGCCGTAGCCTCCTCGCCTGATTTCTCTCTATCTGCCTCAGTGAAAGGTCGATGATGAGCTGCGAAGCGTTGACAACGGCCACAACTGCAGCGATGGTCGCAGCGGGATCCATGCTCGCGGTGCTGTGGCGTCCGCACTGTCACTGACTAGAAAAGTGCGCGAACTGATTTCCCGCCGGCGCTTTCAGGGAGGGAGGGCGGGAGTGACGGTTGGATGACGACAGTTACCCAAAAGCACCCTCGAGACATTTTTTTTCCCCAGAAGGCATTGGGGGCTCGACCCAGAATTCCAATGGGCAGCGGGGACTGCGGGAACTGTGGGATAGCTGCCCACAGTGCACTGCTTCCAATGTCGACGCTTTCCCCGTTAGTGTGGACTGACAAAGTCGAATTACTGTCCTTAGTGTGGACACACACGTTCGACTTTGTAATATCGATTCCACATATTCGATTTAACTAAAATCGAACTACTCTCGTAGTGTAGACATACCCATAGTTTATTCACCTCTGGCAGGGCTGGGAAGACACAGAATCACAAT
>NW_020678790.1:0-3817 GCF_002925995.2 Terrapene triunguis | reverse complement strand
TTCTAACACATAAATACAGCTTTGTCTTTTCTTAGGGTATGTCTACATTACGAGGGTAGTTCGATTTCACTTAAATCGAATATGTGGAATCGATATTGCAAAGTCGAACGTGTGTGTCCACACTAAGGACAGTAATTCGACTTTGTGAGTCCACATTAATGGGGCGAGCGTCGATATTGGAAGCGGTGCACTGTGGGCAGCTATCCCACAGTTCCCTCAGTCCCCGCTGCCCATTGGAATTATGGGTCGAGTCGCCAATGCCTTCTGGGTAAAAAAATGTGTCGAGGGTGCTTTTGGGTAACTGTTGTCATCCGTCCGTCACTAACGCCCTCCCTCCCTCCCTGAAAGCGCCGGCGGGAAATCAGTTCGCGCACTTTTCTGGTCAGCGACAGCAAGGACGCCACAGCACTGCGATCATGGATCACGCTGCGACCATCGCTGCAGTTGTGGCCGTTCTCAACGCCTCGCAGCTTATCATACACCTTTCCCTGAGGCAGATGCAGAGAAATCAGGCGAGGAGGCTACGGCACCGCCGTGAGGGCCTGAAGTTGGAGAGTAGCACAGAGCTGTCAGAAACCACGAGCCCCAGCGCCCCGGACATCACGGTGGCAATGGGTCATGTGGATATTGTGGAACGGCGATTCTGGGCCCGGGAAACAAGCACGGACTGGTGGGACCGCATAGTGCTGCAGGTCTGGGATGAATCCCAGTGGCTGCGAAACTTTCGCATGCGGAAGGGGACTTTCCTGGAGCTTTGTGAGTTGCTGTCCCCTGCCCTGAAGCACAGTGACACCCGGATGCGAGCAGCCCTGAGTGTCCAGAAGCGAGTGGCCATAGCCCTCTGGAAGCTTGCAACGCCGGACAGCTACCGGTCAGTCGCAAACCACTTTGGTGTGGGCAAATCTACCGTGGGGGTTGTTGTGATGCAAGTAGCCAACGCAATCGTGAAGGTACTGCTCCCAAAGGTAGTGACCCTGGGAAACGCGCAGGTCATCATAGATGGCTTCGCCGCGATGGGATTCCCAAACTGCGGTGGGGCTATCGATGAGACTCACATCCCTATCCTGGGACCGGACCACCAGGCCAGCCAGTACATTAACAGAAAGGGCTACTTTTCAATGGTGCTGCAAGCACTGGTGGACCATAGGGGACGTTTTACCAACATCAACGTCGGATGGCCGGGCAAGGTTCATGACGCTCGCGTGTTCAGGAACTCTGGTCTGTTTAGACGGCTGCAGGAAGGTATTTACTTCCCGGACCACAAAATAACTCTTGGGGATGTGGAGATGCCTACAGTGATCCTTGGGGACCCAGCCTACCCGCTAATGCCCTGGCTCATGAAGCCCTATACTGGCGCCCTGGACACAGAAAAAGAACTCTTCAACTACCGGCTGAGCAAGTGCAGAATGGTGGTGGAGTGTGCTTTTGGCCGTCTCAAAGGGAGATGGAGAAGCTTACTGACTCGCTGTGATCTCAGCGAAACCAATATCCCCATTGTTATAGCAGCTTGCTGTGTGCTCCACAATCTCTGTGAGAGCAAGGGGGAGACCTTTATGGCGGGGTGGGAGGTTGAGGCAAATAGCCTGGCTGCTGATTACGCCCAGCCAGACAGCCGGGCGATTAGAAGATCCCAGCGGGACGCGCTGTGCATACGGGAGGCTTTGAAAGCAAGGTTCCAGACTGAGCAGGGTAACCGTTGACTGTTATGTTTGTGGACACAGAAGCTGAACCTGCCCCCGTTTCTTTACCCAGTTCATGTTGACTATCCTCTCCAGTTACATACCCCCTTCCCAAAAAATAAAATCAGTTCTATTTAGTTAATGAACACCGTTGTCTTTATTACTGTTTTCCCGGGAATGTTTTAAACTGGGGACGCAGACTGTGGTGGGGGGGCGGGTTTAGTGTTCTGATGCAAATGATGCTTCTAAACTCCAGGAATGACAGGCTCCGCAGTGGTGGACTGGTTGTTTCAACGGAGCCTGCCAGCACTCCTGGGCGGAACTGCGTGTATGTGTCGGCTATGTGACTTTCTGGCAGGGGGAGGAGGATTTCAGATCCCCTGCTGCGTGGCTCTGTGATCCAGGATAAGGACCGCTGCATAAGATCTGTAACTGCCCTCCCCCGCCACAAAGTCACAGAGCAACACCCCCCCCACACACACACACAGAACATGAAAACCACCTCCCAGACTGACCAGGGTAACCAGTGACTGCACTGTGTATGTGTCCTGATGCTGGACCTGACCCTGCCTCTGTACCCTGCTAAAGGTGACTGTCCTGTCCAATTACCAAGCCCCTTCCCCCCCTTCAGACAGACTCTCCTCCAAAAGAAAATCATGGAAACAGTAATTAACAGAAACGAATATTTTATTATGAACCACACATGAAACGTGGGGGGTGAAACTTGCACGGGGGCTTCTGTGAGGTGGGTAGGAAAGGACTTTTCAAATCTTGGGGAATGAGAGCCTTCTAGTGCTAGAGCAGTCTGCAGGGGTTGACTGAAAGTTTTAACGGCCCTTGCCGCCCCTCCTTCTTTGTACTTTGGGTGAGGGGGGTGTGGGACTTGGTGGCGGGGGAGGGCGGTTAGAGAGAGACTGCAGCGGGGCTCTGTCCTCCTGCCTCCGGTCTTGCAGAACATCCACAAGGCGCTGGAGCGTGTCCGTTTGCTCCCTCATTAGTCCAAGCAGCTTTTCAGTAGCCTGCTGGTGGTCCTGTCACCACCTCTCCTCCCGTTCCATGACTGCTCGGTGCATTTGTGACAAGTTCTCCCTCCACTGTGTCTGCTGGGCTGCCTGGGCTCGGGAGCAGCCCATTAGTTCTGAGAACATGTCTTCCCGTGTCGTCTTCTTCCTCCGCCTAATCTGCGCTAGCCTCTGGGAGTGTGCTGACAGGCTGGGTTGGGAGACAGTCGCAGATGTGTCTGTGGGAATGGGAAAAAGGGAGTGAATTCCTGAGACAAATAAATGAAGTTGTGTACAAAGAACCTAGTCTTTTTCTGTGAACAAGACCGTGCACTGCACCTCTCACATGCGCACTCAGGACAAGGTCGAATTTTCGGCCCTCACCCTCAGTGTCTGGGGTCTTGCAGTGGTCTTGCAGTTATCTGAGAAGCGGGGCAGGACACCTGAACTTCTGTAGCGGGCAATCATGGTAAGCCGTAGACTTGTGGCTGCTTAAAACTGTAATAGTAGCACTGGCCTCCTTTCACATTGAAAGCAATGCCAGTCTCTGCTGCCAGCAATCAGGACAGCATGAACTCTGCCCCTGTCCCACCCCCTCGCGGCTGTCCCAGGGAAAGATCCCTGTATGCTGCCCCTCTCCCTCCACCGCGTGGCTGTAAAGCAGTCCCAATACTAACATTCTCCTCCCTAATTCAAAGCAGGGCATCATGAGCGACATCACCCTCATGAGGATCTCGGACAGCGAGAAGGAATGCATGCTTAGGGAAAGCATGCAAAAACCACTTTATGCTCAGGATTTGGCACTGACAGGGTATATGGAATGCCTTAGCCCCTCCAAGTCTGCCTGTATAAGGCACCAGCTATCTGACCCACATAGAAATTCTGTACACATTCTACCAACTAATGCCAAATACAGAGGTGGTTTCTGGGCTGGAGATTCCTTTCCCGGAATGAGACTGGCAAATCAACTAGCTTTTGGGACACCACACAGCCTGCAGCTACTTTCAGCTTCCTGACATTGCTGGTCCAGGTAAGAGTTGAACCAGTGACCTACAAGTCAACAGCAGTATATTTGGCAGTCAATCTTGTAAGCCATCCAATCCTCTTTTATAAAAGCCTTTCTGAAAAGGCTAGACA
>NW_020678789.1:0-2440 GCF_002925995.2 Terrapene triunguis | reverse complement strand
CCCCCCGCGGAGCGCCCTGCCGAGCTGCCCCCCCCACTCGCAGAGCGCCGCTGCCGAATCCTCCCCAGCGCCCCCCACGCGCCCAGCCGCCGAAACAAAAACAACCCACCCCACCCCAGCGCCGCCCGACCGAACACAAAAAAACCCCTGAGCGCCCCCCCTGCCACTACAAGATTGGCCGCTCCTTACCAGGTGCCGCCCCAAGCACATGCTTGGTCGGCAGGTGCCTGGAGCCGGCCCTGGTTACAGAGAATCCACCATTTACACTAGTTTAAACCTGCAAGTGACCCATGCCCCATGCTGCAGAGGAAGGCAAAAAAACCCCAAGGTCTCTGCCAATCTGACCGGGGGGAAATTCCTTCCCAACCCCAAATATGGCAATCAGTTAGAACAGGGGTGGCCAACCTGAGCCTAAGAAGGAGCCAGTATTTACCAATGTACATTGCCAAAGAGCCACAGTAATACATCAACAGCTCCCCATCAGCTCCCTCCTCTCCCAGCGCCTCCCATCCACCAGCAACCTCGCCGATCAGTGCCTCCCCCTCCCTTCCTATCAGCTGTTTTGTGGCATGCAGGAGGCTCTGGGGGGGGGGGGGAGGAGTGAGGGCATGGGTGGCTCAGGGGATGAGGTGGGAAAGGGTGAAGTGGGGGCAGGGCCTGTGGCAGAGCTAGGGGTTGAGCAGTTATCACCCCCTGGCACATTGGAAAGTTGGCGCCTGTAGTTCCAGCCCTGGAGTTGGTGCCTATACAAGGAGCCGCATATTAACTTCCGAAGAGCCGTATGTGGCTCTGGAGCCACAGGTTGGCCACCCCTGAGTTAGACCCTGAGCATGTGAGCAAGACCCACCAGGCGATACGTGGGAAAGAATTCTCTGTAGTAACTCAGAACCCTCCCCATCTAGTGTCCCAACACCAGCCATTGGGGATTTCTGCTACTGGCAGTCACCGATGGGCTACATGCCATCATAGGCAGTCCCATCATCCCTCCAAAAACTTATCAAGCTCAGTCTTGAAGCCAGTTAGGTTTTTTGCCCCCACTGCTCCCCTGGAAGGCTGTTCCAGAACTTCACTCCTCTGTTGGTTAGAAACGTTCGCCTAATTTTGAGCCTAAACTTGTTGATGGCCAGTTTATATCCATTTGTTCTTAGCGCTTAATTTAAAGAACTCCTCTCCCTCCCTATTTATCCCTCTGATGTATTTATAGAGAACAATCCTATCTACCCTCAGCCTTCTTTTGGTTAGGCTAAACAAGGCAAGCTCTTTGAGTCTCCTCTCATAAGGTAGGTTTTCCATTCCTCTGATCACCCTAGTAGCCGTTCTCTGCACCTGTTCCAGCTTGAATTCATCTTTCTTAAACATGGGAGACCAGAACTGCACACAGTATTGCAGATGAGGTCTCACCAGTGCCTTGTACAATGGTACTAACACTTCCCTGTCTCTACTGGAAATACCTCGCCTGATGCATCCTAGGACCCTGTTTCCAGTTACAGGCCTGTTATTTGCACCGATCTTGGGCTGGGGGCTTTAAACAGCAAAAGGAAAATGGCTAAAGCCACCCAGATGCTCAGAGAGAGGGCACAGGGAAAAGCACATGGAAAAATGGAGAGGTTAATTCACATACAGGGATTGCAAAAGCAGAAGGCAGTCTAAGGGGGGTATAGAGCAAGGCTCTCTGTGTGTGTGTCTGTGTCTGTGCATGTAACACGTGTGTGTGTGTGTGTGTGTGTGTGTGTGTGTGTGTGTGTGTGCATCGCTGTGTGTGTGCTGGGATCAGTGTGTGTGTGCAGGAATCAGTGTGTGTGTGTATCGCTATGTGTGTGTGCAGAGATCAATCTGTGTGTGTCGTGTGTGTGTCTTCAGGGATCACTGTGTGTTCATCGCTGTGTGTGTGCACAGGGATCACTGTGTGTGTTCATTGCTGTGTGTGTGGACAAGGATCACTGTGTGTGTTCATCGCTCTGTGTGTGTGTGTGTCTGTGTGTGCAGGGATCAGTGTGTGTGTGTGTGCACTGCTCTGTGTGTGTGAAGGGCTCAGTGTGTGTGTATCACTCTGTGTGCAGGGATCGGTGTGTGTGTAGGGATCAGTGTGTGTGTGTGTAGGGAGCAGCGTCTGTATGTGTCGCTCTGTGTGTGTGTGTGTGTTCAGGGATGAGTGTGTGTGTGCACAGTGATCAGTGTGTGTGTGTGACTATGTGTGTGCACAGGGATCACTGTGTGTTCTCATCGCTTTGTGTGTGTCTGTGTACTGCTATGTGTGTGCGCAGGGATCAGTGTGTATGTGTGCATTGCTACGTGTGCAGGATTGTTGTGGAGGGATCAGTGTGAGTGTGTCATATGTGTGCAGAGACCAGTGTGTGTGTGTGCACTGCTGAGTGTGCAGGGATCAGTGTGTTTGTGTGTGTGTGTGTGTGTGTGTGTGCAGGGATCAGAGTGTGTGTGT
>NW_020678788.1:0-1097 GCF_002925995.2 Terrapene triunguis | reverse complement strand
AGCCCCATTTGGGGAAACCGAGGCACAGAGAGGGGCTGGGTCACACTTTCAAAAGCATCTAATCCCAGTGTCCAGAGGGGCAGATTTTAAAAGTATTTAGGTGCTTTGTGGAATTTTCACAAGTGCTTAAACAAGTTAGGTGCCTAACTCCCCTAGAAATGAATAGCAATTGGGCATCCAAACCCCTTGGGCAGTTTGAAAATCTTAGCCTTAATGTCTCTGTTTTAGAGTGTTTTGTTTTTTTTCAGGATTGCTGGGCAGCCCTGGCTCCCAGAGAGGTCACTAAGAAATGCAGGTGCCCAACACACCTACAAGTCTGGCCACTTTGATTAATAGGGATTTTTGCTGGCTACCTTTAGGCACCTGAGTTTGAAAACTTTTGCCTAAGTGATTTGGCTGAGGTCACAAAGGAAGTCAGGGCCAGCTCCAGTATTAAAGACTATTCAGGAAAGACTAAAAGACACAGGAGTGTGTGTGTCAGCTCCCTGTCTGGGTGACATGAAGAGTTCTTAAGGAACTGGTTGAAACTGACCAAGAGGAACAAGGGGGCCAGAGAGACAATGCCAGTGCTGCCTGGATTCCCGCTCTTCTCACAGGGAAGCTGAGCAAAGACACCCCCAACCTGGAGAATGAAGGACTGGGAAGGGGTGAGCTGGGGGGTCAGAGGTGACTTCTGGACACGCTCGCTCTCTCTCTCTCTCTCTCTCTCTCTCTCATAGGAGCTGACTACGGATGTCAGACAGACACACACAGACACAGCCTGGACACGGGGTTCACTCCAGTTCGGCGGGGCCCCGGACTGACCAGAACGGATGACGTTTTCACCTTCATTTCTCTGTACTAACCTAAGAGCTTCCTAGGCTGTGTCCACATGACTAATAAACCCGACTGTTTCGCAAACGTTGCACTGCGAATCCTGGGGGAGGCGCTCGGGTCCCTGCCAAGTGGACAGGTCTCTCCCAGGAGTCTGGCTCCGCTGGACAGAGCTCACAGGATGAAGCAGGGGGGCTGGAGCCCCAGAGGGTCAGTCCAGGAGGTGGTGAGGCCACATGGCCTCCCCTGAAGGGAGAGTGAGACCCTTTGGGGGTCTGGCCCAT
>NW_020678787.1:0-1279 GCF_002925995.2 Terrapene triunguis | reverse complement strand
CCTGCCCTGAAGCGCCAGAATACCAGGATGAGAGCAGCCCTCACAGTTGAGAAGCGAGTGGCGATAGCCCTGTGGAAGCTTGCAACGCCAGACAGCTACCGGTCAGTCGGGAATCAATTTGGAGTGGGCAAATCTACTGTGGGGGCTGCTGTGATCCAAGTTGCCAGGGCAATGAAAGACCTGGTGATATCAAGGGTAGTGACTCTGGGAAACGTGCAGGCCATAGTGGATGGCTTTGCTGCAATGGGATTCCCAAACTGTAGTGGGGCGATAGACGGAACCCATATCCCTATCTTGTCACCAGAGCACCAAGCCACCGAGTACATAAACCGCAAGGGGTACTTTTCAATGCTGCTGCAAGCCCTGGTGGATCACAAGGGACGTTTCACCAACATCAACGTGAGCTGGCCGGGAAAGGTACATGATGCTCGTGTTTTCAGGCACTCTGCCCTGTTTCGAAAGCTGGAGGAAGGGACTTTCTTCCCGGACCAGAAAATAACCGTTGGGGATGTTGAAATGCCTATCGTGATCCTTGGGGACCCAGCCTACCCCTTAATGCCATGGCTCATGAAGCCGTACACAGGCAGCCTGGACAGGAGTCAGGACCTGTTCAACTACAGGCTGAGCAAGTGCCGAATGGTGGTGGAATGTGCATTTGGATGTTTAAAAGCGCACTGGCGCAGCTTACTGACTCGCTCAGACCTTAGCGAAAAGAATATCCCCATTGTTATTGCTGCTTGCTGTGCGCTCCACAATATCTGTGAGTAAGGGGGAGACATTTATGGCGGGGTGGGAGGTTGAGGCAAATCGCCTGGCCGCTGATTACGCGCAGCCAGACACCAGGGCGGTTAGAGGAGCACAGCAGGGCGCGGTGCGCATCAGAGAAGCTTTGAAAATGAGTTTTGTGACTGGCCAGGCTACGGTGTGAAACCTCTGTTTGTTTCTCCTTGATGAACCCTCTGCCCCCCCCCACCCGGTTCACTCTACTTCCCTGTAAACCAACCACCCCACCCTCCCCTCCCCTCCCCCCTTCGAGCACCACTTGCAGAGGCAATAAAGTCATTGTTACTTCACATTCATGCATTCTTTATTAATTCATCACACAACTAGGGGGATAATTGCCAAGGTAGCCCGGGATGGGTGAGGGAGGAGGGAAGGAAAAGAACACACTGCAGTTTAAAACTTTAACTCTTATTGAAGGCCAGCCTTCTGATGCTAGGGCAATCAACTGGGGTGGAGTGACTGGGTGGCCGGAGGCCCCCCCACCGTGTTCTTGGGC
>NW_020678786.1:0-5809 GCF_002925995.2 Terrapene triunguis | reverse complement strand
GAGTGGCGCCGTTATGGCGCTGGATATATACCCCAGCCGACCCAGCGCCCCCTCAGTTCCTTCTTACCGCCCCTGACGGTCGTTGGAACTGTGGAGCGTGGCTTAGCTGATCTCCACACTCCCTAGCTTCTCATTGTTGTTGTATAGTTAGTTATATAGATAGTTATTCAAGTTAGTTAGTTGTATAGTGTATATATATAGTTGTATATTGTTATCGGGGGTTTAGGGGGTGTTTTTCCCCTTTTCCCCCCGGCGCACAGCCGGGCCCATGCCCAAGGCTCCTGGCTTTAAGCCGTGCGCGTCCTGCGGGAAGCATATGCCAACCAGCGACCCGCATAGTTCCTGCTTGAAGTGCCTTGGGGAGGCTCATCCAGCAGATAAGTGCCCTATCTGCAAGGCCTTCAAGCCGAGGACAAGGAAGGAGCGGGACTTTAGGCTCCGACAGCTCCTGATGGAGGCGGCTCTGAGTCCGGATCCTCCCTCGGCGCGCCCTGTCCCGGCACCGAGCGCTTCGGTGCGCAGCGCCCCGGCGGGCCCGACCGGTGCGGCGGAAAAGACTGCTCGGCACCGACCGACGTCGGCACCGCGCCCGCCTAAAGAACCTCGACGCCGATCCCTTTCTCCGGGCCATAAGAAGGCCGGCAAGGCGCGGGACGTTGCTGCCGCGAAGATACCGGCTCCCCCGGTGCCGGGGGTAGAGCCGCGTCCGCAGTTGGACCGCCAAAGGCAGGCGGCCACACCGTCGACTCCGGCACCGAGGCCGTTGAGTCCGGTGCGGACTGTTTCACCACCAAGGCTGGTGGTGGAACCTTGTCTCCCTTCCACCCCGGAGACCTTTGCTACGGCGAGAGACCTGATCGCCCTCACGGAGCCGGCGCCGTCACAACTCCCGGCACCGGTGGCTCCACGCGTGCTGCAGTCCAGAGGCAAGCCGGCCCTGGTGCGCCCACCGTCGCCAGCACGGGTCTCTCGGCACCGCTCCAGATCCCGGAGCAGGTCCCGACGCCGCTCGGAGTCCCGGCGCCGAATATCACCTCGGCACCGGTCGTACTCGCGGCCCAGATCTTCTTCGCGGCGCCGTTCGACATCCCGGCACCGTCGCGACGACCGGCACCGATCGGGCTCGAGACGCAGCTCCCGGCACCGGTATGAGCGCCACTCGGGCTCGAGAGGCCGCTCCCGGTACCACGCCTCCTCCAGATCGTCGTCCCGTTCCAGATCGGGATCCCGGCACCGGAGGGACTATCGGCACCGGTCCAGGTCCCGGCACCGTTCGCCGGCACTGCACAGGGACAGATCGCCTTACGGCCGGCACCGATCGGCACCGTACCATCCGGTGCCGACGGCATCGGGTTCGGCACCGCCGTGGCCGTCGAGATCGGCGTCGCGGTCATCTGAGGCAGTGGAGGCCGGCCACCTGCAGGAGACCGACGACCCTATGCAAGGACCTGCGCATTGGTCCTTCTGGACTCCTTGGGCCTACCACCAGGCACAAGGAGCTCCGCTATCGGCCTCCCGCTCTGGCCGTTCGGAGCCTAGGGCCCCAGAGTCCACCATCTCCCGCCCTCCTCCAAGAGACGTGGAGGCTCCAGTGCCCGCACCAGCAGAGGCCCTGGACCAGGGGGCAGGCGATGCCCAACTCCAGGAACACCTGGAGCAGGACCAACCATTGGACCCCTTGCCACCGGGGGCATCCTCCTCGTCCTCGCCTGATGAGGCCGTAGTGGGCACGTCCGCCATTGGGCCGCCTCCTATGGACCTTCGGGCCCACCAGGACCTGCTGAGTCACATGGCTCGCAATATGGACCTCCAGGTGGAGGAGATTGCGGAGGTCCATGATCCCATCGTGCAGATCATTTCAGCGGATGCTCCATCCAGGGTGGCATTACCGCTGATCCGCACCATCCAGGCCAACGCCACCACTATCTGGCAGACCCCGGCCTCTATTCCGCCCACGGCCAGAGGGGTTGAGAGAAAGTACTTTGTGCCTTCCAGGGAACATGAGTATTTGTACACTCACCCCCAACCGTGCTCACTGGTGGTTTCATCAGTCAATGCACGGGAGCGACATGGCCAGCAGGCTGCTGCGCCCAAATCGAAGGACGCTAAGCGCTTCGATTTGTTCGGACGCAAGGTCTATTCGGCTGGCGGGCTGCAACTGCGGGCAGCGAACCAGCAGGCGCTCCTGAGCCGCTACGGCTTTAATATGTGGTCCTCGATGGGGAAATTTAGAGAGCTGGTTCCCCAGGACTCGAGGGAAGAGTTCGGGGCCTTGGTAGAGGAGGGCAAGCGGGTGGCATGCACCTCCCTACAGGCGTCCCTTGATATAGCGGACTCGGCCGCTAGGACCCTGGCGTCGGGGATAGCAATGCGCCGAATCTCCTGGCTCCAGGTGTCAGGCTTGCCACCTGAACTGCAGCAGACCCTGCAGGACCTACCGTTTGAGGGCCAGGGCCTCTTTTCAGAGAAAACGGACTCGAGGCTCCAAAATCTTAAAGACTCTCGGACAATGATGCGCTCCCTGGGGATGCATGTCCCAGGGCCTCAGCGCAGACCCTTCAGGCCCCAGCCTCAGCGGTTCTACCCTCCCCCGCCTCGTCCAAGACAGGACTTTGCTAGGAGGCGGGGTCGAGGTGGTAGGCGAAGGTCGACCGGCCCTCAACCCGGTCAGAACCAGGGCCAGTCTAGGCCACCTTCTGGGCCTAGACAAGCCTTTTGAAGGTGCGGTCGAGGACGGCACCACGACTGGTACCCAGGATCCGACTCCCCCTTTCCGGGACCGCCTCTCCCGCTTCCACCGTGCTTGGTCCCGTATAACCTCGGACCGTTGGGTCCTTCGCACGGTGGAAAGGGGATACGCCCTCCAGTTTTCCTCGCCCCCCCCCCCCCACTCCCCCTCCCCGTCCCTCTTCAGGGACCCTTCTCACGAGCAACTCCTTACACAGGAGGTTCTTGGGCTCCTCGCTATGGGGGCCATAGAGGAGGTTCCATCGGAGCTAAGGGGCAGGGGGTTTTACTCCCGCTACTTCCTGATACCCAAGTCAAAAGGGGGTCTAAGGCCCATCTTAGACTTGCGCGGGCTCAACAAATTCATAGTAAAGTTGAAGTTCCGCATGGTGTCATTGGGGACCATCATCCCTTCACTGGATCCTGGAGACTGGTTCGCCGCCCTCGACATGAAGGACGCTTATTTCCATATAGCGATTTATCCGCCTCACAGGCGCTTCCTGCGATTTGTAGTAAACAGGGTGCACTACCAATTCGCAGTCCTTCCCTTCGGCTTGTCCTCGGCTCCCAGGGTGTTCACAAAGTGTCTGGCAGTCGTCGCGGCCTTCCTTCGTCGACAAGGGATACAGCTGTTCCCGTACTTGGACGACTGGCTGGTACGCGGCCGCACCAGAGACCAAGTGCAGGCCCATGTCCACATAGTGACACGCACTTTCCACGAGCTGGGCATTCTACTCAACAGAGAGAAGTCCACTCTAGTACCAACTCAGAGGATAGAGTTCATTGGAGCAATCCTGGACTCCAGACGTGCCCGAGCCATCCTGCCAGACAGCCGCTTTCATACCATTTCAAGCGTCATTCAAGGACTCAGGGCCTTTCCAACTACCACCATAAGGACATGCCTTGCCCTCTTGGGCCACATGGCCTCGTGCACCTACGTAACCAGGCACGCCAGGCTGCGACTTCGCCCATTGCAGGCTTGGGTGTCATCGGTTTACCGTCCTCATCGAGACGACCTGAGCATAGTGGTCACGGTTCCGGCCTCGGTCTTGGCCTCCCTCACCTGGTGGACGGATCGCTCGGCGGTCTGTGCAGGAGTGCCCTTTCACGCCCCACAGCCCTCCCTCCACCTAGTTACAGACGCTTCATCTCTAGGATGGGGCGCTCACCTGGGGGAGCACCATACCCAAGGCCTGTGGTCGGCGTCCCAACTAGCCCTGCACATCAACGTCCGAGAGCTGATGGCAGTGCGCCTGGCTTGTCAGGCTTTTCTCAACTTCCTGCAGGGCCGTTGCGTGCTGATTCTCACCGACAACACCACGGCCATATTTTATATCAACAAGCAGGGCGGAGCCCGCTCATCTCCCCTATGCCAAGAGGCCATTCGCCTGTGGGACTTCTGCATCGCCCACTCGATACATCTCACGGCGTCATTCCTGCCTGGAGTCCAGAATACGCTGGCGGACCGTCTCAGCAGGTCCTTCCAGACGCACGAGTGGTCGATTCGCCCGGACATCATATATTCCGTCTTCCAGAGGTGGGGGTTTCCCCAGATCGACCTGTTCGCATCTCGGGCCAACAGGAAGTGCCAGGCGTTCTGCTCCCTACACGGGCGAGCCCCGGGCTCTCGGTCAGACGCCTTCCTCATGGCATGGAAAGACCTTCTGTTCTACGCTTTTCCCCCATTCCCGCTAGTCCACAGGGTGCTGCTCAAGATCCGCAGGGACCATGCACGGGTAATTCTAGTCGCTCCCGCTTGGCCGAGACAGCACTGGTACACCACACTGCTGGAGCTGTCAGTACAGAGGCCCATCACGCTCCCCTTGAGTCCGGATCTCATCTCTCAGGACCACGGCCGGCTGTGTCACCCCGACCTGCAGTCGCTCCACCTCACGGCGTGGATGCTTCATGGTTGAGTCGCTCAGAGCGGCAATGCTCCCAGGCCGTCCAACAGGTCCTGCTGGGAAGTAGAAAGCCCTCTACGCGGACCACTTATTTAGCCAAGTGGAAGAGATTCTCCTGTTGGTGTGAGCAACGAGCTACATCTCCCTCGCAGGCTCCCATTCCTTCGATACTGGAATACCTCCTGTCCCTAAGACAGCAAGGCTTGGCGACATCCTCAATCAAGGTTCACCTCGCCGCTATTTCCGCTTTCCACCCAGGAGAACTCACGTCCTCGGTCTTCTCTAACCCAATGGTCGTTAGATTCCTCAAGGGCTTAGACCGGCTGTACCCACAGCAACGACAGCCGGTTCCAACGTGGGACCTCAACCTCGTCCTCTCCAGGCTCACAGGGCCTCCGTTTGAACCATTGGCTACCTGCTCGCTCCTGTACTTATCTTGGAAGACAGCCTTCCTAGTAGCCATCACCTCAGCACGGCGCGTCTCGGAACTCAGGGCGCTGACATCCGAGCCCCCATACACGGTGTTCCATAAGGACAAGGTGCAGCTTCGCCCCCATCCTGCCTTTCTTCCAAAGGTGGTGTCGCCTTTCCACGTGAACCAGGATATATTCCTCCCGGTCTTCCATCCGAAACCGCACGCTACTCGTCAGGACCAGCGTTTACATTCTTTGGACGTTCGCAGGGCCCTGGCTTTCTATATTGACCGTACAAAGCCATTTAGGAAGACGACGCAACTCTTCGTTGCGGTAGCCGACCGGATGAAGGGCTCACCGGTCTCTTCACAGTGCCTGTCCTCCTGGATCACGTCCTGCATTCGTGCTTGCTACGACCTGGCCGGTGTACCGACGCCACGCCTCACCGCTCATTCCACGAGGGCCCAGGCCTCCTCGACTGCCTTCCTGGCTCAAGTACCGATCCAGGACATTTGTAGAGCTGCAGTGTGGTCATCGGTCCACACATTTGCTACTCACTATGCGCTGGTGCAACAATCCAGAGACGATGCTGCTTTCGGGTCAGCGGTTCTGCACACAGCAATGTCTCACTCCGACCCCGCCTCCTAGGTGGGGCTTGGGAGTCACCTAACTGGAATGGATATGAGCAAGCACTCGAAGAAGAAAAGACGGTTACTCACCGTTGTAACTGTTGTTCTTCGAGATGTGTTGCTCATATCCATTCCA
>NW_020678785.1:0-1260 GCF_002925995.2 Terrapene triunguis | reverse complement strand
GGGGACAGAAAGGAGAGAGGCTTGACTGAGATCAGAGAAATGACCCATCGGGGAAAGTGTCCTGCCCTCTGCCTCTGCCAGACAGATCACTGGCCAGCGAGTCCAGTTACCCCATGTCTCCCTGCCCTACATCACTGGCCAGCTAGTCAGGTACCCCATGTCTCCCTGCCCTACATCACTGGCCAGCTAGTCCAGTGCCCTATACCCACCTGCCCCAGATCACTGGCCAGCTAGTCCAGTGCCCCATGCCCCAGATCACTGGCCAGCTAATCCTTTTCCTCTGCAACGAATGAGGCCGTTGGCCCTTTTAGCCCCGTAGTCCACTCCCTCCATCCCCCACACAAATTCACAGGCTCACAAACCGTTCCCCACAATAAGAGATCAGATTTCCTCTCCACTTCCTGCTGGAAAGCACCTGATGAAGGAATATGCAAATATTCTGCTCTCCATTGCACACATGGGGAAACTGAGGCTCAGCGCACAGATGATACTTGCCCAAAGTCAGTGGTGGAAGTAGGAATAGAACTGAGTGGCCCTCATTCCCAATGCAGTAGCCAAACCAGTAGACCACACTGCCTTGCAGAAGGAAGGAAATGTTTATTGGACTCAGACCTGGACTAGCCAATGTGCACTAGCTGCACTTTCATGGGGCCCCTGCAATTCCATGGACCAGGTCGCAACATCACTCACTCAAATTTGGCCCATCCAACCCACCCCACGTCGCCTCTGTCACAATGGAGGGTTTGGCGCGGGATCGTGCGAGTGAGGGCTGGGTGGTGGGAGGGAGCGGAGTCGGGTGGCCAGGGTCGGGACAAGCTGATTTCATTCGGGATGGGAGCCGACTGCTGAGCCAGGGGGTGCGCTGGTGAGTGGCCAGGAAGGGCCCAGTGGTGGTGGGTAAGGTGCTGGGGGTGAGTTTTGGGGTGGGTTGGGGAGGTGCAGGGGCAGGGCTGTGGGTGACGGGAATGCTGGGAGTTGGGATGAGTTGGGGAGAATGGGGGTGTTGGGGAGAAGGGGTTGGGGGCTGGGATTTTGCAGACTGTGCCCAGGGGGACTGAGGTGTGGGGGGCTGCGGTGAGCCGGGTGTATGTCAGGGCTGCTGGGATATGTGTGGGGAAGGAGGGGAGTTTGGGGGGTATGTCTGAGGGGAGGGATATGTGTTGGGTGGGATGGGAGGGACATCTGGGGGTCTGTGTGGGGTGGAGGCCTTTTTCTGTCTAATTTATGGAAGGTGGGGGGACCCTCAAATTCCACAGTGCA
>NW_020678784.1:0-1300 GCF_002925995.2 Terrapene triunguis | reverse complement strand
GTGCCTGCGGTCTTGCTGTGGCGAGCTGAGGAGCAGGGCAGGACACCGGACTTTGTCTAGATGGCAAACATGGTAAGCCGTAGACTTGTGGCCGCTTAAAACTTTAAGAGTGGCACTGGCCTCCTTTCACATAGAAAGCAATGCGAGTCTCTGCTGGCAGCAATCCTGCAAGCATGAACTCTGGCCCTGTCCCACCCCCTCGCGGCTGTAAACCGCGTGGCTGTAAACCGGCGGTTGCAGTTCTGTAAAGGGACGAGCAAGCAGTCCCAATACTAACTTTCCCCTACCTAATTCACAGCAGGGAGTCATGCCTGACATCACCCTCCTGAAGGTCTCCGAGAGCCAGAAGGAGAAGATGCTACGGGACAGCCTGCAGAAACCGGGGCCATTTGCTGCACTGCTGTGCAAGGCCATGATCCCGGAGTACCTGCTGGCGTTGTGGCAGGGAAACGTGTCCTACCACGGGGGGCCTAATAAGCTCTCCCTGCCCAGGAACCTGCTGATGAGGCTGGAAAAACACCTGCAGGAGGTGTATGAGGAGTTCTCCCCGGAGGATCTCGCCTCTATCCCCGGTTACATTGACCAGTTCCTGGCTTAGGTGCCCTTGGAGGGACAAATGACTGCAGGGTTTTGGGCACTATAATCATGAAGCGGACATTGTGCAATTTTTTGAAAATGGTTCGGACTATATATTGAGGCGCCCAAAAAAAGACAAATCATGATACACTTTGCACTGATTCCCCTTTTGTTTGACTTTCCTGTTTACATGTTTTGAAGCACTTTACCCACTGTTCATATTTTCAATCTTCCTGTTTTGTTGCAAATAAATGTTTACATGTTTTAAAGCACTTTAGCTAATGTTAATATTTTAAATACGCCAGTTATGTTGTAAATAAATATTTAGATATTTAAAACACTTACAGCTTGATCCTTCCCCTGAATCTGTGTCTGGGGTAACGGCTGGGGAGGGTTGGTAGGGGATCTCTGTCAGGGTGATGAAGAGCTCCTGGCTGTCGGGCAAATCAGCGTTGTAAGCGCTGTCTACTGCCTCGTCCTCCTCATCTCCTTCCTCCTCTTCCCCGTCCGCTGAGGAACCGGTCGCGGACAATATCCCATCCTCAGAGTCCACGGTCACTGGTGGGGTAGTGGTGGCGGCCGCACCTAGGATGGAATGCAGTGCCTCGTAGAAACGGGATGTGTGGGGCTGGGATCCAGAGCGTCCGTTTGCCTCTTTGGTCTTCTGGTAGCCTTGTCTCAGCTCCTTGATTTTCACGCGGCACTGCGTTGCATCCCGGCTGTA
>NW_020678783.1:0-2569 GCF_002925995.2 Terrapene triunguis | reverse complement strand
TGCAGTATGACTGGTAGCCGTCATCAGCTATCTGGGTGCTGGCAGATGTGGGACTGCATTGCTATACAGCAGCAGCTCCTTGCCTTTTGGCAGTAGATGGTGTATTACGACTGGTATCCGTCATCGTCGTACTCCTCAGTGAGTTCGGTCAGAGGCGCCTGGGCAGACATGTTTTGTCTCCTGGAGAATCAGTCCTGCCGGCAATCCTATTGCACCATCTTGACGATGATGGCCAGCAGTTGTAATGCAGCATCTTCTGCCAAGCACCCAGAAGATGCCGAGGGCTATCAGTCATGCTGCACCGTCTGCTGCCAGCCTAAGATGTAAAAGATAGATGGACCAGTTTTGCTCTGTATTCATTTGCTTCCCCCTCCCTCCGTGAAATCAATGGCCTGCTAAACCCAGGGTTTTGAGTTCAATCTTTGGGGGGGCCATTCTGTGTGACAGTTGTTTGTGTTTCTCCCTGATGCACAGCTACCTTTGTTGATTTTAATTCCCTGTAAGCCATGTCGTCAGTCGCCCCTCCCTCCCTCCCTCTGTCAGACAATAGTTTCGCGCCTTTTTTCAGCCCAGCACTGGGATCATGGAGCCCGTTCAGATCACCGCAGCAATTATGAGCACTATGAACACCACGCACATTATCCTGGAGTATATGCAGAGCCAGAACCTGCCAAGGCAAAACCAGGTGAGGAGGCGACTGCAGCGCGGCGACGAGAGTGATGAAGAAATAGACATGGACATAGACCTCTCACAAAGTACGGGAAACAGCAATGTGAAAATCACGGTGTTAATGGGGCAGGTTCATGCTGTGGAATGCCGATTCTGGGCCTGGGAAACAAGCACAGACTGGTGGGACCGCATCGTGTTGCAGGTGTGGGACAATTCCCAGTAGCTGCGAAACTTTCGCATGCATAAGGGCACTTTCATGGAACTTTATGAGTTGCTTTCCCCTGCCCTGAAGCTCCAGAATACCAAGATGAGAGCAGCCCTCACAGTTGAGAATCGAGTGGCGATAGCCCTTTGGAAGCTTGCAACGCCAGACAGCTACGGGTCAGTCGGGAATCAATTTGGAGTGGGCAAATCTACTGTGGGGGCTGCTGTGATCCAAGTAGCCAATGCAATCAAAGACCTGCTGGTATCAAGGGTAGTGACTCTGGGAAACGTGCAGGTCATAGTGGATGGCTTTGCTGCAATGGGATTCCCTAACTGTGGTGGGGCGATAGACGGAGCCCATATCCCTATCTTGTCACCGGAGCACCAAGCCACCAAGTACATAAACCAAAAAAGGTAGTTTTCAATGCTGCTGCAAGCCCTGGTGAATCACAAGGGATGTTTCACTAACATCAACGTGGGATGGCTGGGAAAGGTACATGATGCTCGTGTCTTCAGGAACTCTGGTCTGTTTCAAAAGCTGGAGGAAGGGACTTTCTTCCTGGACCAAAAAATAACTGTTGGGGATGTTGAAATGCGTATAGTTATCCTTGGGGACCCAGCTTACCCCTTAATGCCATGGCTCATGAAGCCATACAGAGGTAGCCTGGACAGTAGTCAGGACCTGTTCAACTATAGGCTGAGCAAGTGCAGAATGGTGGTAGAATGTGCATTTGGATATTTAAAAGCGCGCTGGCACAGTTTACTGACTCGGATAGACCTCAGCGAAACCAATATCCCCATTGTTATTGCTGCTTGCTGTGCACGCCACAATATCTGTGACAGTAAGGGGGAGACATTTATGGCGGGGTGGGAGGTTGAGGCAATTCTCCTGGTTGCTGATTACGCCCAGCCAGACACCAGGGCGGTTAGAAGAGTACAGCAGGGTGCGGTGCGCAACAGAAAAGCTTTGAAAAACAGTTTTGTGACTGGCCAGGCTATGGTGTGAAACTTCTGTTTGTTTCTCCTTGATGAAACACTCCCCCTCCCCTCCCTGGTTCACTCTACTTCTCTGTAAGCTAACCACCCTCCCACCCCCCTTCGAGCACCGCTTGCAGAGGCAATAAAGTCATTGTTACTTCACATTCATGCATTCTTTATTAATTCATCACACAAATAGGGGGATAACTGCCAAGGTAGCCCGGGAGGGGTGGGGGAGAAGGGAAGCGCCGGGTGGGGTGGGGGAGGAGGGAAGGACAAGGACACACTGCACTTTAAAACTTTAACACTTATTGAAGGCCAGCCGTCTGATGCTTGGGCAATCCTCTGGGGTGGAGTGGCTGGGTGGCCGGAGGCACCCCCACAGCGTTTTTGGGCGTCTGGGTGAGGAGGCTGCGGAACTTGGGGAGGAGGGCTGTTGGTTACACAGGGGCTGTAGCGGCGGTCTCTGCTCCAGCTGCCTTTCCTGCAGCTCAACCATACGCTAGAGCATATCAGTTTGATGCTCCAGCAGCCAGAGCATCGACTCTTGCCTTCTGTCAGCAATCTGACGCCACCTATCCTCTTCAGCCGGCCACTTGCTCTCTCCAGTCCGCCACCTCTCCTCTCATTCATATTGTGCTTTTTTGCACTCTGACATTGTCTGCCTCCACGCATTCTGCTGTGCTCTGTCAGCGTGGGAGGACATCTGGAGCTGCGA
>NW_020678782.1:0-2893 GCF_002925995.2 Terrapene triunguis | reverse complement strand
AGCCCGAGCCCCAGGGAGAGCGGGGCCGGGCAATTGGGGCTGGCAGCCCGAGCCCTGCCCCTGTCAGCGGGGGAGCCGGCAGCCCGAACCCCAGCGCTCTGGCGGAGCTGGCAGCCCCGAGCCTCAGGGAGAGCGGGGCCGGGCAGTTGGGGCCAGCAGCCCGAGCCCCAGCGGTCAGCGGGACCTGCAGCACAAGCTCAGTGGAGCTCAGTTGACCGGGACGGTCAATGGGGTCCAGCAGCAGGAGCCCCAGGGAGTGTGGATCCAGCAGCCCAGGCCCTGGCGCGGGGCCAGTAGCCTGAGCCCTGTGGCGGGCAGGGTGGCAGCTGAGACCCCCAGACTTGCAGGTGGCAGCTCGGACTGCTGTCTTTGTCAGACAGGGGAAGTTGGCATGGAGGGCAGAGTGAGCAGGAGCAATGCTGTACGTGGGGGGTGGTCCAAGCTAATTTGTCCCTCGCAGGACACCCTCCTAGGGAGAAACCTCGTGGCAGAAGAAAAGCTGTTTGGGAGCCAAACTAGCCAGAAGCACGTTGTAGCCCGTGTAGCAGTGTTAAGGTGCCTCTGTAATTGTCATTCTCTCTGGAGTGCTGTTTTGCTTCAGTGAGACTTGAGTGAATCTTCTCATTTTCTAGTTTGTTGGTTGTTAGCAGTCTCTCTGTGTTGTTTTTATTAGAACTTTTGTACACAAGTTCAATGGATAAGTGGCTGAAAGAGGAAAGTGTAAAGACGCAAGAATCAGCTAGTGTTTCCTCAAGTCCACACTGTGGAAAATCTACGTCTAATGATCATGATGGTCCTGGAAAGTCACTTACAAAGAAAAGAAAATATGATGATGATTATATAAAATATGGCTTTACATGCATTGGTGATCAAGAATGTCCAAAACCACTGTGTGTGATTTGTGGTGATGTTCTAGCAAACAGCAGCCTCAAACCTTCTCTACTTCGGCGCCATTTAGAAACTAGGCATCCTACACAACTCGACAAGCCTGTTGATTTTTTCAAGCGAAAATTAGCTGAGAGGAAAAGTGACATTACCAGTTTTATATCCAAAGCAAGTACTGATAATGAAAATGCACTTGAAGCATCATACCGCGTGAGCTACCGAGTAGCAAAAGCATCAGAAGCCCATACCATAGCTGAGAGCTGGATTGGTCCATGTATAAAAGACGTAGTTCATTGCATGCTCGGAGAAAAGGCTGCAAAAAGGATTGACATGGTACCTTTGTCCAATAATATGTTGTCACGAAGAATTAATGACATGTCAAATAATGTAGAGACCACAATTGTAAAGAGAGTGAAAAATAGTCCATATTATGCTATACAGTTGGATGAATCAACTGATGTAGCTAATCTAGCTATTTTGCTACTGTTTGTACATTATGTGAATGAAGGTCTGGTTGAAGAAGACTTGTTGTTTTGCCGACCACTGGAAGAACGTACAACTGGAGAAGATATCTTCAATCTGACTAATGCATATTTTCAAGAAAAGGAAATAGATTGGTCTCGTTGCCTAGGCATTTGCACTGATGGGGCCACATCAATGACGGGGAAGTATACTGGATTTGTAGCTCGAACAAAAAAGGTTGCATCAAAAGTCTCTTGGACTCATTGCAGCATCCATAGACAAGCCCTCGCAACAAAACACATGCCAGAGGGACTGAAGGAAGTGCTGGACAATGCAGTGAAAATGGTGAATTTCATAAAATCACGGCCAACAAATTCCAGAATATTTCACGTACTTTGTGAAGAAATGGGTAGTATACACGATTGTCTGTTGACCCATACTGAAGTTAGATGGCTCTCACGGGGCAAAATTCTGGTGCGCTTGTTTGAGCTTAAACTAGGATTTCCGTTCTTTTTCAACAGCCACCCTTTCCACCTTGCCAGCTGTATGGAAAATAATGTCTGGCTCCAGAGCCTAGCTTATTTAGCAGATATTTTCTCAAGAATTAATGACCTAAATTTATCTCTTCAAGGTCTCAATATAACAGTTTTCAATGTGCAAGACCGAGTTGAATCCATGATAAAGAAGTTGCAGTTCTGGGAAAGTTGTTTGGAAAACAATCAAACTGAGTGTTTCAGTAATCTTCATGACTTCCTGGCAGAACATAAACTTCAGTTGGATCAGTGCACTAAAACCAATATAACTGCACACCTAAAAGGACTTTGCACAACATTCAGGGATTACTTTCCAGCTATATCAGGCGATAATGACTGGATTCGCAACCCTTTTGATGATACCACTTTCTCAACACAGATATTGAACACTGAGGAAAAAGGGAAATTGATTGAGATCTCCTGTGATTACGAACTGAGAAGGAGTTTCAGAAATCTGTCATTGATCAACTTTTGGCTGAGTTTAAGAAACAAGTACCACCTTCTGGCAGAAAAAGCTGCTGCAGTTTTGTTACCATTTTCAACAACATACTTATGCGAGAAAGCGTTTTCCTCGTATGCACATCTGAAAACGAAATACAGAAACAGACTTGATGCTGAACCAGACCTGAGACTTTATCTTTCTTCAAAGAGCTATGCAGAGCAAAGCAAGCGCATCCATCACACTGAGGAAATTTAAATTTAAAACCCTGGAAATATTCATTTTTAGAAGGGGGTTCACGAGATTTCACAATTTAGAGAAAGGGGTTCGCGGGCTGTTAAAGTTTGGGAACCACTGTTGTAGAAGACCCTTCTTGCTTCCCAGGTCACCCTGAGCAGTGAGATCTTCCAGGACAAACTCCTGTATAAAATATGGGGACAGTGTTCAGTATAGGGGCCCCCTGCAGCTGTTGGCTCTCCCCAAGGCACAGAAACCCAGAGGACAGTACAGCCATGAAACAGTCATTCCCCCGGACCTTGTGCATACTCACCATTTTGGGGATCCCGTGGGTTAT
>NW_020678781.1:0-3072 GCF_002925995.2 Terrapene triunguis | reverse complement strand
GGGGATAGATAGATAGATAGAGGGGGAGGATGAGGATAGATTGATAAATAGAGAGATAGAGAGAAAGAGGGGTTTGATGGGGATACATAGACAGATAGATAGAGGGGTTGGATGGGGATAGATAGATAGATAGCGGGGGTGGATGGGGATAGATAGATAAATAGAGAGATAGAGAGAAAGAGGGTTTGGATGGGGATACATAGACAGATAGATAGAGGGGTTGGATGGGGATAGATAGATAGATAGATAGATAGATAGAGGGGGTGGATAGGGATAGATAGATAGCGGGGGTGGAAGGGGATAGATAGATAGATAGATAGCGGGGGTGGATGGGGATAGATAGATAGATGGGGTGGATGCGGATAGATAGAAAAATAGAGAGATAGAGAGAAAGGGGGGTTGGATGGGGATAGATAGACCCATAGATAGAGGGGTTGGATGGGGATAGATAGATAGATAGGGTGGATGGGGATAGATAGATAGATAGAGGCGGTGGATGGGGATAGATAGATAGAGGCGATGGATGGGGATAGATAGATAGATAGATTCATAGATTCATAGATTCTAGGACTGGAAGGAACCTCGAGAGGTCATCGAGTCCAGTCCCCTGCCCGCATGGCAGGACCAAATACTGTCTAGACCATCCCTGATATACATTTATCTAACCTACTCTTAAATATCTCCAGAGATGGAGATTCCACAACCTCCCTAGGCAATTTATTCCAGTGTTTAACCACCCTGACAGTTAGGAACTTTTTCCTAATGTCCAACCTAGACCTCCCTTGCTGCAGTTTAAGCCCATTGCTTCTTGTTCTATCCTCAGAGGCTAAGGTGAACAAGTTTTCTCCCTCCTCCTTATGACACCCTTTTAGATACCTGAAAACTGCTATCATGTCCCCTCTCAGTCTTCTCTTTTCCAAACTAAACAAACCCAATTCTTTCAGCCTTCCTTCATAGGTCATGTTCTCAAGACCTTTAATCATTCTTGTTGCTCTTCTCTGGACCCTTTCCAATTTCTCCACATCTTTCTTGAAATGCGGTGCCCAGAACTGGACACAATACTCCAGCTGAGGCCTAACCAGAGCAGAGTAGAGCGGAAGAATGACTTCTCGTGTCTTGCTCACAACACACCTGTTAATACATCCCAGAATCACGTTTGCTTTTTTTGCAACAGCATCACACTGTTGACTCATATTTAGCTTGTGGTCCACTATAACCCCTAGATCCCTTTCTGCCGTATTCCTTCCTAGACAGTCTCTTCCCATTTTGTATGTGTGAAACTGATTTTTTCTTCCTAAGTGGAGCACTTTGCATTTGTCTTTGTTAAACTTCATCCTGTTTAACTCAGACCATTTCTCCAATTTGTCCAGATCATTTTGAATTATGACCCTGTCCTCCAAAGCAGTTGCAATCCCTCCCAGTTTGGTATCATCCGCAAACTTAATAATCGTACTTTCTATACCAATATCTAAGTCGTTAATGAAGATATTGAACAGAGCCGGTCCCAAAACAGACCCCTGCGGAACCCCACTCGTTATGCCTTTCCAGCAGGATTGGGAACCATTAATAACAACTCTCTGAGTACGGTTATCCAGCCAGTTATGCACCCACCTTATAGTAGCCCCATCTAAATTGTATTTGCCTAGTTTGTCGATAAGAATATCATGCGAGACCGTATCAAATGCCTTACTAAAGTCTAGGTATACCACATCCACAGCTTCTCCCTTATCCACAAGACTCGTTATCCTATCGAAGAAAGCTATCAGATTGGTTTGACATGATTTGTTCTTTACAAATCCATGCTGGCTGTTCCCTATCACCTTACCACCTTCCAAGTGTTTGCAGATGATTTCCTTAATTACTTGCTCCATTATCTTCCCTGGCACAGAAGTTAAACTAACTGGTCTGTAGTTTCCTGGGTTGTTTTTATTTCCCTTTTTATAGATGGGCACTATATTTGCCCTTTTCCAGTCTTCTGGAATCTCTCCCGTCTCCCATGATTTTCCAAAGATAATAGCTAGAGGCTCAGATACCTCCTCTATTAGCTCCTTGAGTATTCTAGGATGCATTTCATCAGGCCCTGGTGACTTGCAGGCATCTAACTTTTCTAAGTGATTTTTAACTTGTTCTTTTTTTATTTTATCTGCTAAACCTACCCCCTTCCCATTAGCATTCACTAGGATAGGCATTCCTTCAGACTTCTCGGTGAAGACCGAAACAAAGAAGTCATTAAGCATCTCTGCCATTTCCAAGTTTCCTGTTACTGTTTCTCCCTCTTCACTAAGCAGTGGGCCTACCCTGTCTTTGGTCTTCCTCTTGCTTCTAATGTATTGATAAAAAGTCTTCTTGTTCCCCTTTATTCCCTTAGCTAGTTTGAGCTCATTTTGTGCCTTTGCCTTTCTAATCTTGCCCCTGCATTCCTGTGTTGTTTGCCTATATTCATCCTTTGTAATCTGTCCTAGTTTCCATTTTTTATATGACTCCTTTTTATTTTTTAGATCATGCAAGATCTCGTGGTTAAGCCAAGGTGGTCTTTTGCCACATTTTCTATCTTTCCTAACCAGCGGAATAGCTTGCTTTTGGGCCCTTAATAGTGTCCCTTTGAAAAACTGCCAACTCTCCTCAGTTGTTTTTCCCCTCAGTCTTGATTCCCATGGGACCTTACCTATCAGCTCTCTGAGCTTACCAAAATCCGCCTTCCTGAAATCCATTGTCTCTATTTTGCTGTTCTCCCTTCTACCCTTCCTTAGAATTGCAAACTCTATGATTTCATGATCACTTTCACCCAAGCTGCCTTCTACTTTCAAATTCTCAACGAGTTCCTCCCTATTTGTTAAAATCAAGTCTAGAACAGCTTCACCCCTAGTAGCTTTTTCAACCTTCTGAAATAAAAAGTTGTCTGCAATGCAGTCCAAGAATTTGTTGGATAGTCTGTGCCCCGCTGTGTTATTTTCCCAACATATATCCGGATAGTTGAAGTCCCCCATCACCACCAAATCTTGGGCTTTGGATGATTTTGTTAGTTGTTTAAAAAAAGCCTCATCCACCTCTTCCACCTGGTTAGGTGGCCTG
>NW_020678780.1:0-3847 GCF_002925995.2 Terrapene triunguis | reverse complement strand
CCCCCCCCTGCGGAAGCTAACCCCGCCCGGGGAGCCCGCCCCAGCTCACCTCCGCTCCGCCTCCTCCGTTGAGCATGCCGGCGCCGCTCTAATTCTCCTCCCCTCCCAGGCTTGCAGCGCCGATTGGAGGAGACTTAGGCCTGGTCTACACTAGGCGTTTATGTCGACATTAGCGCCGTTACATCGACTTAACCCTGCACCCGTCCACACCACGAGGCCATTTAGTTCGACATAGAGCTCTCTTTAAATCGATTTCTGTAATCCTCCCCAACGAGAGGAGTAGCGCTAAATTCGAAATGGCCATATCGAATTAGGCTAGGTGTGGATGGAAATCGATGCTAATAGCTCCGGGAGCTATCCCACAGTGCACCACTCTGTTGACGCTCTGGACAGCAGTCCGAGCTCGGATGCTCTGACCAGCCACACCCCGGGAAAATTTGAATTCCTTTTCCTGTCTGGGCAGTTTGAATCGCAGTTTCTGTTTGGACACCGTGGCGAGCTCAGCAGCAGTGGCAAAGATGCAGAGCTCTCCAGCAGAGATGGCCATGCAATCCCAGACTAGAAAGAGGGCCCCAGCATGGACTGATCGGGAAGTCTTGGATCTCATCGCTGTGTGGGGAGATGAGTCTGTGCTTGCCGAGCTGCGCTCCAAAAGACGGAATGCAAAGATCTACGAGAAGATCTCTAAAGCCATGGCAGAGAGAGGATACAGCCGGGATGCAACGCAGTGCCGCGTGAAAATCAAGGAGCTGAGACAAGGCTACCAGAAGACCAAAGAGGCAAACGGACGCTCCGGATCCCAGCCCCACACATCCCGTTTCTACGAGGCACTGCATTCCATCCTAGGTGCGGCCGCCACCACTACCCCACCAGTGACCGTGGACTCTGAGGATGGGATATTGTCCACAGCCGGTTCCTCGGACATGTTAGCGGACGTGGAAGATGAGGAAGGAGATGAGGAGGACGAGGCAGTCGACAGCGCTTACAACGCTGATTTCCCCGACAGCCAGGAGCTCTTCATCACCCTCACAGAGATCCCCTACCAACCCTCCCCAGCATGTAACCCGGACACAGATTCAGGGGAAGGATCAAGCAGTAAGTGTTTTAAATATCTAAACATTTATTTATAACATAACTGGCATATTTAAAATATTAACAATAGCTAAAGTGCTTTCAAACATGTAAACATTTATTTATAAAAGAACAGGAACATTTAAAATATTAACAATGGGTAAAGTGCTTCAAAACATGTAAAGAGTAAAGTGCAACAAAACGGGAATATGTGCAAAGAGTATCATGATTAGTCTGTCTTTGGGCGCTTCAATATATAGTCCGAACTATTTTAAAAAAATTTCACAATGTCCGCTTCATGATTATACTGCCCAAGACGCTCCACTCTTTTGTCCCTCCAAGGGCACCTAAGCCAAAAACTGGTCAATGTAACTGGGGATAGAGGCGACATCCTCCAGGGAGAACTCCTCATAGGCCTCCTGCAGGTGTTTTTCCAGCCTAATGAGCAGGTTCCTGGGCAGGGAGAGCTTATTAGGCCCCCCGTGGTATGACACGTTTCCCTGCCACAACGCCAGCAGGTACTCTGGGATCATGGCCTTGCACAGCATTGCAGCATATGGCCCCGGTTTCTGCAGGCTGTCCCGAAGCATCCTCTCCTTCTGGCTCTCCGAGACCCTCAGGAGGGTGATGTCTGCCATGACTCCCTGCTTTGAATTAGGTAGGGGAAAGTTAGTATTGGGACTGCTTGCCCGTTCCTTTACAGAACGGTAACCGCCGGTTTACAGCCACGCGGTTTACAGCCGCGAGGGGGTGGGACAGGGACAGAGTTCATGCTTGCAGGATTGCTGCCAGCAGAGACTCGCATTGCTTTCTATGTGAAAGGAGGCCAGTGCCACTCTTAAAGTTTTAAGCAGCCACAAGTCTACGGCTTACCATGTTTGACAGCTAGACAAAGTCCGGTGTCCTGCCCCGCTCCTCAGCTCGCCACAGCAAGACCGCAGGCACTGTAGGCGAGGGCCGAAAATTCGACCTTGTCCTCAGTGCGCGTGTGATAGGTGCTCTGCATGGTCTTGTTCACAGAGCAAGACTATGTTCTCTGTTCACAGATACATTGATCTGTCTCAGGAATTCACTCCCTTTTTCCAATTCCCACAGCCACATCTGCCCAGAGGCTAGCGCACATTAGGAGGAGGAAGAAGAGGACACAGGAAGACATGTTTGATGAACTAATGGGATGCTCCCGAGCACAGGCAGCCCAGCAGACACAGTGGAGGGAGAACTTGTCCCAAATGCACCGGGCAAACATGGAACGGGAGGAGAGGTGGCGACAGGAGGACCAGCAGGCGACTCAAACGCTGCTTGGACTAATGAGGGAGCAAACGGACATGCTCCGCCGCCTTGTGGATGTTCTGCAGGACCGGAGGCAGGAGGAGAGAGCCCCGCTGCAGTCTCTCTCTAACCGCTCTCCCCCGCCACCAAGTCCCACACCCCCCTCACCCAAAGTCCAAAGAAGGAGGGGCGGCAAGGGCCGTTAAAACTTTCTGTCAACCCCTGCAGACTGCTAAGGCACTAGAAGGCTCTCATTCCCCAAAATTTGAAAAGTCCTTTCCTACCCACCTCACACAAGCCCCCGTGCAAGTTTCACCCCCCACGTTTCATGTGTGGTTCATAATAAAATATTTGTTCCTGTTCATTACTGTTTCCATCCTGTTCTTTTGTAGGAGAGTCTGTCTGAAGGGGGGGAAGGGGCTTGGTAATTGGACAGGACAGTCACCTTTAGCAGGGTACAGAGGCGGGGTCAGGTCCAGCATCAGGACACATACACAGTGCGGTCACTGGTTACCCTGGTCAGTCTTGGAGGTGGTTTTCATGTTCTGGGGGGGGGGGTTGCTCTGTGACTTTGTGGCGGGGGAGGGCAGTTACAGATCTTATGCAGCGGTCCTTATCCTGGCTCACAGATCCACGCAGCAGGGGATCTGTAACCCTACTCCCCCTGCCAGAAAGTCACATAGCCGACACATACACGCAGTCCCCCCCAGGAGTGCTGGCAGGCTCCCTTGAAATAACCAGTGCACCAGTGCGGAGCCTGTCATTCCGGGAGTTTAGAAGCATCATTTGCATCAGAACACTTAACCCGCCCCCCGCCACAGTCTGCGTCCCCGGTTTAAAACATTCCCGCGAAAACAGCAATACAGACAACGGTGTTCATTAACAAAGTAGAACTGATTTTATTTTTTGGGAAGGGGAAGGGGGTGAAGGGGGTATGTAAGTGGAGAGGATAGTCAAAATGAACTGCGTAAAGAAACGGGGGCAGGTTCAGCTTTTCTGTACACAAACTGAAAAGTCACAGGTTGCCCTGCTCACTCAGGAACCTAGCTTTCAAAGCCTCCCGGATGCACAGCGCGTCCCGCTGGGATCTTCTAATTGCCCGGCTGTCTGGCTGGGCGTAATCAGCAGCCAGGCTACTTGCCTCAACCTCCCACCCCGCCATAAAGGTCTCCCCCTTGCTCTCACAGAGATTGTGGAGCACACAGCAAGCTGCTATAACAATGGGGATATTGGTTTCGCTGAGATCACAGCGAGTCAGTAAGCTTCTCCATCTCCCTTTGAGACGGCCAAAAGCACACTCCACGACCATTCTGCACTTGCTCAGCCAGTAGTTGAACAGTTCTTTTTCTGTGTCCAGGGCGCCAGTATAGGGCTTCATGAGCCAGGGCATTAGCGGGTAGGCTGGGTCCCCGAGGATCACTGTAGGCATCTCCACATCCCCAAGAGTTATTTTGTGGTCCGGGAAGTAAATACCTTCCTGCAGCCGTCTAAACAGACCAGAGTTCCT